>NW_026535796.1:26905000-26912500 GCF_028551555.1 Melozone crissalis | reverse complement strand
TCAAAGTTGTTTATTTATAGTATGTGTGTCTTAAAAGTGGAAATTTTTGGGATGGAGTTTTTGTTTCTAAATAATCAGTAGCTAGAAGACTAAATCTGTGGGCTAAGGAATATGGGAGCAGAATTATCACTGAGCAGGAACATTTTAATTTCTATTTGCAAAAGGAAGAAAGATATTTTTATAGAAAGATAACAATACTAATGATTGAAAAGTTTTCTACCAGGAGACCTGTACAACTAGGAAAGGAGCTTGTCATTAGAAAATTTAGAGTAAATAGTAGTATAATGCCTTCAGTATTTCTTTTAAATTAAATGTGGAAAGTGGACCTAAATTCTGCCCACATAGTTTAAGTAGGGTGGGAATTCAGTACAGTGGAAAGTTTTACACATTGTAGCCTAGTCTTCTTCCGCTCCAGAAAACAGACTTCTTGATTTAATAGCCTTTTATTTTTAATTTTCCAGTAACTTTGATCTTGAGGTAGAGATTACTGTAATATCACACCAAATTCCTTATTTAAATGTTGTATTGTTGTTGGCAATCAAAAAATCTTGAGTTCTCTTAGTTTTCTTTTGAATAAAGTAATAGAGCTTAGAATTGACCTCTATACTGCTTATTTTAAGTATTTCAAAAGGCAATTATGCTATAATAGCCACCATTCCATATATTGTAAATGAAAAGTTCACAGTTTCTGTGAATAAAATACATCCTTTTAGTGTTTCACTATTTGATTGTGAGTAGGAGAGCCTTGCATGCCCGTTTTCAGTTTGTGACCACCTTGAATTTCTTTTGGGATGCTGTACAATATGAAGAATGTGCTCTATGTATCCTTTGACTTAATCAAGTTCAAAACATGTTATTTAACCAAGCACTATAATAATTCTTTTTCCTATTACCTTACTAGAGCTCTCAGATTATTCTATCAATTTATGGAAGATTAACTCCAAACAAAACTCTGGGGCCAAGGAGAGGTGGTGCCTTACATAAGTGTAATGAAACCCTATAAATGTAGCATCGCATATTATAGCTATCTCTGTATCCTAAAAAGAAAAATAAAGTCAATGATGTTGTTAAAATAGATAAATTCTGTACTTACAATCCTTTTAAGACATTGAATTCTAGGTGTTGAATTCTGTGGTGCAAAACAGTATTCTATTTATGGTATAATAAATGCTAAGTAATGGAGATTAAGGCTTCCCTCAATCTATTTGCTCTGCTCCTTTATGTAAAGCCAAAGTTGCTGTTGTCCATCTTCCCTGCCACAACACAGTGCTGCCTCATATTCAGTTTGCTCCTCTATCAGGGCCTCCAAGTTCTTCTCTGCAAAGGTGCTCCCCAGCCAATCCATCTCAGCTTGCATGTTTGCTGGGATTGCTCCTTCCAGGTATAGAACTGCACATTGACCCTTAATAAATTTCATGAGATTCCTGCTGGCCCATCCTTTAGCCTGTCTAGGTCTATCTGAATGCCAGCCTTGCCTCCTGACTGGTTGTCTTTTGCATCCTCCAGGTCATTGTTGAAAATGGTAAACAGGAATAGCAATTGATGATAGCTGCTACATAAAGAGGAAGAAGGACAGAATCTTCCACCTTTCTTTAATCTTACCTTTTCAGCCCTCTTTTTATTTACACTTAGATAATAATGTAAAATGCAATCTCAACCTGCTTCTGTATGACTACCTGCTGTGGATTATTAGCATGTATATAAAGTCAGAATATCCTTCTATCTTCCTCTACTTTTCCTAGCTCTTGAATAAACAGCTTGAAAAGGTAAATGAGTATCATCAGGCTTTCTACACTCAGCTCTTGGTGAAATGTTAAAAAGAAACAAGATGCTTTTTATATGCTGAAGAGTATAAAGCATCGAGCAGTTGTGCAGAGCAGTGCTGGTATATGTTGAAATACATCTACACTCCACTTGCCTAGTGAAGACAGCGGGAAAGAATTGGACAACAGTTACGAAACAAGCATTCTGCAGCATTTCAAACTGCACAGTAGACGTATAACTATTACTGAATTTTAGAAACTATTTTTAGTAAAAGGTGATTAAAAGCTGTGACTTCAAAACTGTCGAGTGTATCTATGCAGCATTCATAACATAATCTGTCTACCCTGAACACTTCCTAAATATGAGTTCCTTGTATTTCAACAATGCTTAACATACATAAAATTATTTTCAAAGTTTTATCACCTCTCCCAAAAATACATGCATAGCCTTTAGAAATTCTTTTCAACTCTGAAGAAGCTCTTTTGCAATAATCTCAAATTGCTAAATTGGATAGACACAAGCGACTTATTTTCAACAGTGCAATAGAAACAGGAGAATGAGTCTACAATGCAAAATAGTTTTCGTGTCACCAGTTTTGCTGTGTGTTTTCAACATGAATACTGACAATAATTTAGTGAAGCATCCCTAGTCTGCCTTTCTTTTTGTAAGTGGGAAAATATTTTTGCTTCCACTTACTCTGGTCAGTAGTACAACTGAAATGAATGATGCTGAAATGACTGACTTTCTAACCACTACATGCCACCTTCTTGATGTTCTTGAAACAATGGCTTATTGGGTGGCCATGCTTGAGTTTAGGCCCAAACACTATTCTCAGTTTGCAAAATAGACATTTGAACCCTGAGGAGGTTAATTACCTTGGCCACAGACTTATGGCAAGTTTGTATGAAAGCAAAGACAAAAATTCAATCTTAAACTTGACAGGCATGGATTCATGGAGGGCTAGACACTTCTGAATCCACACATGCTCATTCCTTGCCTCCTCTTTAGGCCAGAAAGGGAAAAGTGGATGAACACAAAATGAAAGGCAATTTTTCTTTTAAACCTCTAAGTCTATTGTCCACTTTTTCAGAGAAAATTCAGCTTTTCCATAACACTGAGCAAGGTTCAGTCTTCCCATTTCTTTATAAATGTCTGATGAATGCAGCCTCCGTAGTGCGCTGATAAATTGGTGCGGGAGAGAATTTTTCTTGCGACATTATTGCTGAGAAAAGCTGTTTGCCTTCAAATCCTAGAAGTTTCCTTTCTTTGGACTATTACGGCTTCTCTTTCTATAATATACTAGAGCAAGACTATATCTTAAGTAGGTAGAGAGCATGCTTGGTGTTAAACATTGCACATTGGTGAGCTCCTTGAGCCATGCCACTCAGTTTTAGGATCATGGCCATCAACTAAATTAAGTTGGTTCTGTTTGTAGAATTGCGTATCTTTGAACTCACGGGACGAAAACATTCTTCAGTGTGAGATGTGTTACTTCCATAGCAGAGTTAATAAAATCTGTGTAAATATTGCAGTTTCAGCCTTAGTTTGTCAATAGCAGTGGGAATGGGCCTTGCTGTCTTCTCTAAAAATGCCATTCATTGTAAATAATTCAATTTGAACTTTTCTTCAGACCTTCCCCTAGCATATATGCAGCACTGTGCTGAAGCGTGCGCATTAAATCCCTGGAACATCTTGCCATCAGTTTTGTCTCAAGTAATTGCAGCATCCAGGTACTTCATGTTGAAGGTGCTAAAAAAGCAATGCATGACTTAGCTTTGTTCTACTTCAGAAATGACTGCTTGAGCAAAAAAGCATAAAAATAAACGGAGTGCCAAATGCAGTGTACCTGAAGAGTACTACTGAAATATCTCAGTTAAAAAGCTGACTATACAACGTAACATAGGACCAGTCATCTGAAAGGGTGATCCAAGTATTTGACATCCTCAGGTCTATCTTAAGACAATGAAAAACACCAAAGAAAACAGTAAAAAGCGTTTGAAGAAGATATTTAAAACCCAATAAAAATCAATTTGCTGAAAGCTTATGTTAGGAATTTTTTCCCATGTACGATCCATGACCCTGAAAACTCTCTTTAGGTTATATATTCTAGTCTTTTAAAATAAAGCAAACTCCTTTTTTCTTTTCATTTTAGGTCTCCTTAATTCAAAAAATATAGATCCTTCAAGCAATAAAATTATCTAAGTTTAATCACTTCTTTGGCTAAGGAGATTGGAAACCAGTATTTGAAAATCAGAAGAAAGTTAGCAGGTCAACAAAGTGTAATGCTGCCAGCTGAGATTTCTTCTGGTTTTTTTTAAAGAATAATTTAGGCGGTTTACACTATGCAAAAAATGCCTTTAGGCAGAAGGGGAAGACATGTCATCCCAACTTTACTCAGTCACACTGTTTTGTGGGTGCAGCACAGTCAGCACTGTGCTCTCTGATGCCTTTGAGACTTATTCAGCTGAGCAGAAAAACTCTGGACTCCTTCTGCAGTAAACCACAGCTGTAAAAGGGAGATATTGCTGTACTGAGGAGAATTCACTGGAGGGCCACTGGGATAGCAAAGGCAATGGAGCACTTCCCCTGTGGGAGAAGGCTGTGGGAACTGTGGGTTACTCAGCTGGGAAAGAGATGATTTAGCAAGGACAGAGCAGCCTACTGGTACCTATGGGGATGTTATTAGGAATATAAATGCAGGCTGTAGACAGTAGTGACATGGTGGTAAGATTAGAAATAGGTATAAATTAAAACATGAGATGCATACAACTTAACAACATTTAGTAACTTTTGTGGTCCACAAATATTACATGTTCTGCTTTTTGTTTTACTAAGGTAGGTGTTCAGTACTTACAAAATAAATTTCTTGAGAGATTTTAAGGATGAAGGTTTTCTTGTATAATTGAGTCTTGAACTTGTTTGGTAAGCCTTAAGATTATGCTAAAATAATGTTAAAATATTTAAATAATGTTAACAACAAATAATGTTAATAATAAATTAAATAACGTTAAAATAATTAAAACTGTTATTGAAACTTTATTGCATATGTATGACAAAAGAAAGAAACAAGATATAGAGGCATATATGTGATTATCTGGAGGAAAAGTCCTACAGGAGATTGAAATTGAACATAGTAACTGTAATTATCTAAAAGGAAGTCTATTATAGTATGATAAAACTGTCAAAATAATGATTGAGAGCTCTAACAAGTCACACAGAAGATCAATAAAGCTAATCTTACGTCATAGCTTGAGAATCTAGAAATTGTATTTTGACCTTAGTTCACAATAGAGCCATTCAAAACATATTTAAGAAATGGGTTACAGTACTTTTTCTTAATTAAAAATTAAAGTTGTTCTCAATTATTTTCTCCAGTGAAGTAGGGAATATGTTTCCAATCCACATGGTGTGCATGTTATTTTACTGATTACTTACTCTTTCTAAGGAATTATTATTTCATTTTGATCTGTTCATATACACAAATTCTGGTTTTTTTCCATGCAATTTGCCTTATTTTCCATTCTATATAGGATCTATCCTCCATATATTCTACACTATTTGAATGCCTTCCAGTTGTGTGTTGAACTGCATGGCCACATCTCTTGTTTCTCCTTTTCTCTGAAGGAGAGAGTGTTTGGTTTAGGGGTATGCTGGCTTTGGCTGGGGTAGCCCTAACTTTTTTCACTGTGGATGGTATGGGGCTGTGTATTGGACATGTATTGAACACAGAGTTGATAATATAGAGATTTTTTTTAGTGCTGAGCAGGGCTTAGACAGAGCCAAGGACTTTTCTGCTTCTTGCACTGTCAGGCTGGTGAGGAAACTAGGGGTGCATGGAGGCTGGGAGGAGACACAGCTGGGACAGGTGACACCAACTGATGAAAAGAATATTCCAGACTATGTGACATCATGATCAGTAAAGTGAGAGGAAGAAGGAGGAAGGGGATATGTTTGGAATTATGGTCTTTGTCTTCCCAAATCACTGTTACCCATCATGGGTTCCTGCTTTCCAAAGGATGGCTGAACACTTGCCTGCCCATGAGAAACAATGAATTGTTTTGCTTTCCCAGTTTTTTGCTTTCCATATTAAACTGTTTTTATCTCAGCCTGTGAGTTTTCTTACTTTTACCCTTCCAGTTCTCTCCCTGATCCTGCTGGTGTGGTAGTAAATGAGCAGCTAGTCATGGTAGGCTTCAAAAAACTCACTGACAATGTGTTTCTTCTAACTCTGCCCTCCAGCAGGCACTTATATATATAACTTATTATATAATAACCTTTACTCATTGATCTTTTGTCTCCCAAAGAAATTCTTAAAAGAAGTTTTAAAAAAATTGCTTTTGTTTCGTATCACTTCCAAAATGCTGATCCTTTTTTTTTGAGAATTGCTTGGTTTCCTTATAATTTTGGAAACTTAACAGTGCTAGATATCCAGCATTTTAACATCCTGTGACGTCTTTGGCCCTGATGTTTTGTGGTTATGAGTTTCATAAATGTGTCTTTGCATAGAAAAAAGCTGTAAATCTAAATACTTTCTTTAGAATTCCTATGAGTGCCCTGACACACAGCAGAAATGGTAAGCAGGCATTGTCTTTTTTTTCTGTCTTCTAAAATAAATATTTCATTTCCCAAATTTTATGTGTTTCTTTAGGCCACCACTGATTTTTTTTCTGTCTTTGAATTCCTAGTTCTCCCAGTGTACGTTTTTGAGATAGGAGAACAGAAATTAGTGTGATAGTTCCAGGTGAGTCTAAGCAGGAGTTATCCATTATGAGGCGATTGTTAACATTTTCAAATCCATTTCTTCTTATTCAGCCTAATTAAAATCAATTCTTAGGGAATGCACAGGCTTGTTTCAGCCAATTTAGGGACTAGTAAAATGTAAGAATAACTGGCCTGTTTCTTCCACCATGCATTACCGGATATTATGATTTGGGAATATTTTGTGTCTTGGGCTCTAGTGTCTCTGAAGACATAACCTCCAAGTGCTAAGCCCCAGTTTCTTCACCTTTCAAACAGTGGAATCCCAAAATTCAGATTAAATTTGCACTCAGAGTTGCCATTCCCAAGTATCTCTTTGGGAAATGTAACTCTGTCTATTCCCTATTGTTGTTTTCTTTAGAAAAGCTACAAATAACTGAAAATTGAAGTAATAGAAACAGCTTTTTAAAATAATTTTGAGTTCTTGGCAATACAATTAATCCCAAGCTTAATTACATGACTGTAGAATTTCTTGCATTTCTCAAGTTCCCAAATCAGAATTCTGTTTACTTTTCTGAAAAACTTTCTTCTTCCTGCTTCAAGGCTGATTCTCTTCTTTTCTCAGTGCTTTCCCCTGCTGATCTAATGTGACAGAACTGTTTACTTGCATTCAGTATCAAAATTTGTTTGACTTACATTTAATTTTATGTTTCTTTTCAGATTACTAAAACAATTCAGTAGACAGAATGAAGAGGCACATTTTTCACTTAAAAAATCCTTTTTCTCAATCTGCTATTGAAGCATGTATTTATTTAGCCTTTTCTCTGAAATTCTGTTGCTTTTCTGTCCATCAATTAAATGAGAGCCTAGCCCTGAAAACACTTATGCAAGGCCATCATGTGTTTGACCTGAAGCTTGCAGCTATGTAGAGCTGCAGCTTTTCAATAGTTGCCAGTTTACTCAGATTCATTGTCAAGATTGTAACCTGAGTTTGACATATTTGAATCCTCTATAACCTCTTCACTTAACTTTTGTTAG
>NW_026535796.1:26777500-26900000 GCF_028551555.1 Melozone crissalis | reverse complement strand
GTAAAGAATATAGTATTTGGTAACCAGAATTGAGAAACTGAAGTTGACAGTCTTATAAATAGAGGAAATTTATTTTGCACCTGTAGCTCATTACTCAAAACAGTGTCCAGTTAAACATTTTCCAAATGCAAATCTGTGGTGTTTTTCTGGAGTTTGATTACATAAAAATAATTAATTTTTTATAATCAAATAATAATATATAGACCAGTAGCCCTTTAAAGCAGTGAATTCTGTTACACTCTTCATTATTTTACCATTCTATCAACCTCTCTATTGGCAAATTGTTACTTTTGTATTATTCCTACCTACCAAGTGCAAAATGGTTATTGTTTCAAATTTTAGTGTTAGAAATGTAAATATGGACACCACCTTTTGTTTCATATTTTCAAAGTTTTTATGCTAAGTAAAACATGTATTTTTAACAGTGTACAAAGGCTAAGGTAAAATGCCTATTTATTCTTAGTATTAACTTATAAAATTAACATGTGTTTCATATTAGAGTAATAAGATACATAGATGTAAAGTGATGTGTTGATTCTGGGTGTGTTTTTGCATAGTGGAAATCATTGTTGTTAAGAATATTTGCACAAACTTTTGTTCCTACCTGTGATGATAGCTCTTTGTAGCTCTTTCACAGCCTTTAAACTCATTCAGGGGCTTGTATTCCTTTGCCTCATGTGGAATAGTTTCCTAAATAAATTATTTTCTTGCAGATGCTACAATCACCTGAATGTGATGCTTTTAAGAGGCAGCCTAGGGAGTAGATTGCAATGCCATCTCCTTTACTTTCGGGGAGGTGCTTACACACATCCATTGACAGCTGCATTGCTGCTTATATGGCAGATCCCTTCGTGTCACAGGCTCTGTCAATTCTTTTCACAGTGTCACCTGAGCCTTTTGATTCAGTTGCTGAAGACCATGACAAAGCTTTGGCCCTGAGTTGGGGCAAAACAGATGAAGAACAGGAAAAGAGTATTTTTTTGTTTTGTTTACAGGATTGAACCATGCACAGGTTAAAGGAATTAGTCTGAAGTCATGCAGGAAATCTTTGGCAGTGGGGGACCTTGCTAGTCTCAAACCTGATCTACACATAAGGATTCAATGATGTAAATACACCACTAGATGAGCTCCATCAGAGCTTGTTCCCAGGACAGAGACAGGATGTGCAGCGTTGACTTTTCTCTGAGAAATTTTAAAATATTTTGATGTTTTTAGAAGGTATTTTTCTAGAATAAAGTCTTTCCTGCTGTTATTAATTAACTGGTATTTGCAACTATGCAGTCTAAGCACATAGAGAGGAAACAATGCCGAGGATTGCTAAGACTGTATTCAAAAATAAACTAAAGGTATCTCCTGTTTTACATTAGTTTTTCATTGTAGTGTTAATATCAGTAAGTTAAAAAAGATAGGTGCTAAAATTAGCTTCGTATATCTTTTGACTTACATTTGTACATTTCAAAAAAGCAGAGAACGCCTTTTCCCAGCTCTTAAATGCTCAGAAAAATGTGTCAAAACTGAGTAAATAAATATTTGAATTTGGAAACTAATAAATTGGAATCATAAAGTCCTTAAAAAGTTTCTTACAGGCTGTTTAGAATTTTTACATATCTTCTAATAGGACATGAAGGTTATTTTGAGCTACTCTTACTGTATACTAAGCAGTTTCCTTAGAAGCTGTATGTGCTTCTAAAGCACAAACTGTCCAGTAGAATTAAGTAAATAAGGGTCTACTTTCACCTTGGGCTGATAAAATCCTTTAATGTTTCAAGACTTTAGAGATAATTGTATCAGAATGTGTAAGTTTGTATTTGCTGGGTGGATGATTTCCAAAATTATTAATATCATCAAGGTTTTTATAAATAAAGTGTAACTGAGCTAACAGGTTTTTTGTATGTTTTTCATTTTTATTTCTCTAGCCTCCAAAACTCTTATAAATAGCATGCTACGGGACCCTTCTCAGATTCCAGATGGAGTGCTAGCAAATCAAGTCTATCAGGTATTAATCACACTTGTTTTGTTTGGTTTGGGTTTTTTTTCCTGTGGCAATTCTGTTATCTGCCTAGCAGAGTAAAAGATTTTAAACCTCATTTAATTACTGTCATCATAAACTATCAGTGAGGTCAGAGTGCACTATAAATGGCAGTGCAATATTTGTGAGGGGAGCATTTCACTTTTTAATAGCTTGCTTTTATAGTGAATAAAAGCATGCAGTTTTTGTTTTCTGTGATTAAATCTGAACAGCATCTGATAGCCTTTTTGAGGAAAAGTAATTACTGTTTTTAAGATACTCTTTAACTATAATGGTTTTGTAGTTGCCCATCAGTATACTACTTCTCTTATTTGTCTGCAGTGTACTGTGAATGACTGTTGTTATGGACCACTGGTGGACTGCATCAAACAGTATCCTTTCCCATAAAATTTTAGGTGCACAATTGATGAGCTTAGACTGTGTGGAAGAGATGTGTCTAGCTTTAACCTGACATAAAGTTCTGCTTCACAAAACACATTTCATACTCCTGTCTTTTACATTCAGTCAGCTAGAGGGTCACTGCAGAGCTTTCTCTTAACTAACAAAAATCAGATGGACCATGGGAGGATGTCAGTTCGCTGGTTATACATTCATATATATGCCTCATTGAACCTCTGTGGTTTTGATTAGTTGAAATGCATATCTGGTTTTTGCTTAAGACTAAGTGACCATGCTTTGAGTGGTGGAGTTGGACTATATGATCTCTGGAGATACCTTCCAATCTCAGTTATTCTGTGATGAAATTAATAAGTTTCATACATATTGTTGAACATTTTGGCTTTGCTTTGTTATGAATATGAGTTTTAACTGAAATTTTTTCAAGTGCAGTTCAAGTGTGATTGACTGATTAGTATTTTTAAACTCCTACCTGACACTCCAGCGCAGTTATTTTAATTTCTCTTCTTCATAAAGGGGATTAAGCTGTAGTTAAAAACTATAAAAATATCCTGAATGTTCGGGGATTTTTTTTTATAGTGTTGAAATAATTAATTAGAGAGCCATATGGTATGTACACTGAGGGAATTCCGTGTGGCACTGAATGTTCCAGATTAAGATTATAATTTGGTAGGAATGATCACCAAGAACCCAAATCTATTTTAATAAAATCTTGCAGGAGCAGCTCTTCTGTTTCAATCTACAGTCAAAGGAAAACTTTCAAAATCATGGTCCGCTGTCCCTGAGCAGGCTAGTAAGGTAGTTCCTTCCCAAGTCCTAGAGAATCCTTGCATAAATCTCTGCATGCAGTTTGGGGGAAAATCTTGGTTTCACTGTCCAGCGAGATGGGAAAGCTGCAGTGATGTTTAGCTATTAGTGAAAAACAGCACTTCATGTAGTTGCGATACACATGATTGTCACTCCTTAAAAATACTTTCTTTCTGCTAGAAACACTTGTGTCTACTACAGCCTTAGCCCTGCCCCCATTAATTTTAACACCAGCAGGAGAGAGTTCTAATTGTCTTTGTATTTTGTGCTTTTAATTTGTAATTTTAGATATTCATTGAGATTATCTTCACAATTAAACAAAGTGCTCTGAAAGTGGATTAATCTAATAAGCCACACATTTTAAATGGTTGTTGATCATTGGTTTTCATATCCGGAATTTTAAGATTAATATTTTGTGGATGAGCAATCTGGCTGTAGTCTTATGAAAGTGCCAAGCTTAAAAATAACAAAGACACATATGTAGAATTATGAACCATTTTAAAGACTTATTTGCCTGCAATCTAGAAAAGACTTTTATATCCTCTTCATATTGTGGCTCAAATCGGTTGTTGAATATGCAGTGACGTCAATGAGAGTAATGAAGAGTTTTTCAATTCCATTTTGGTACAGAAAAGTTTAATACTAAGCTGTGTGAGTGCATTACTGTATGTTGCTGAATTAGATGTTAATTTTGAGGTGCATAAAATAGTTAAAAATCAATTTAAAGTTAAGGTTTTAAAAGCATAATGTCTTCTGAAGGATTGCATATTGATTTTAAATATAACTATCTAATTGTATATGCATGGACCAAAGTATGAAGTCAACCTCTTTGTAAATGCCAAGAGGCTATTTTTCAGTAATAGTTCAGATGCTTACGGGAAACTAGGCTGCTAGATTGCATGAGTAGAAAATGGCTTCTGATGTTATTTACAAGTTTTGCCCCATGGTCATTGCCATACATCAATAACAGGTATTATTATAGACTAAGTGTTTTTGCTTATGGTGCATTGTAAATTCTGTTTGCAATATTTTTCCTACCTTTTTGCCATTCTTCATTTGTCCCTTTTGTTCTGAAATTGCTAGTAGAATTTAACATAATACATAGTTTCAATTTATATAAGCTGTATATACATGTGAAGTGATTCCATAGAATAATTTTTTTGCTGTTCAATATGAAGGGTTCATATAAGTTAATTACTTAACTGTAATAGTAAGATGATCTGTAGTTTAAGAAGTGACTTTAAACAGAATTTGGAGCTTAACTGCTTTTAACGTAAGATCTTTTATCATATTTTTCCCTAGGATTCTTCTTAAAAGCTTCCAGAATAGAACTTTGACCTCCAAGAGGATATATTAAAAATATTTCATATGGTGATTGTTTTACATATTCCAAGGAATAGGACATTGGATCAACAGGCTGTCGGTGAAGTGAAAAGGACTTCACTGTAAAATATGATTTTATCTTTCCCTGACATTAGTTCATGCTTCTGAAAAATCAATTAAAAGGATGGATTTTTTACAGTAAGATGTTTCAGATGAATGTATTACCTATCATTTTCAAAATATAGAGAAAGAAAACCAGTTTGTTTCGTCCTTTGCTGGATTGGAGAATTGGTCGCTTGTCAGTAAAGTGCAACTTTAAAGGTATTTTACTGCAGGTTTTAGGATCACACTTTCTTTTACATATAGAAGAATAGACAGTAAAGAAAAAAAATTGAAATACTGCCCTTAAATATACTGAATAAATATGGTTAAATGGGTCTTAATTCTATAAAGTGTATGCTGTTGGTACAATAATCTGATTTTTGCAAAGTTGTGTATGCGTCTAAAAATCACTATAAGGATTTTAAAAAATTGGAATTCATATCATTGGGCACTTCTGAAATGCAGATGAAGGCAAATAAATTCACTTTGGATGTTTCTATGAAGTTTCTTCTTTTCCAAAGTAATCTTGTATTTCTTAACCTAAAGCTATCAGTGCTATTGGGCATGAGCACGAAGTCTTGCTGCGAGAAATGCTTTTGGAAAAAAATCTCTCTTTCATAGGTAAGAATCTGTAGCAGAGGCTATCCAGTGAATTCTTAACTTCAGAGATGTTTGTAACTGTTTATCTATGACAAAATTCAGCCCCAATGCTCCTTATATTAGGTAGTAAAGGAAGAGTAAAATATGATTGATGCTATATATGTTATCTTTTATTGATTTAGAACTGAGCAGGAACTCAGTTACCTAATACCCTATATATACAGCACATGCACAGGCTTGCAATTAATATTTTATAGAATAAGTAGTTGAAAAACATGCTTTAATATCTGCTGCAGTATTACTTTTGGTGTCATGAGATATTAGCCATAATCCAGGCCTTATGAGATTTAGGAAGAAGCATATGAAATATTAGCTTCAGAATGCTTTATGTATTAAAGAACTGCTAGAAGATTCACTCATTTACCTTGCTGTGCAGTTTCTGCTGAATTTTTGCCCTCTGCTTCCCAATTAATGCAATTACTCTTTTAACACTCCCAATTTTTAAAGTTATTTTTGGGATTGATTAGTTAGGAAGTTACTTTCATTTTTTTCTTTTAGACTGCAGTATGTTTCTTTTAGCCTGCAGTGTGTTTCTTTTACATGAGTGCCATTGAAACAAAGATTAATATTCAGTGTCCGTTCTGTAAATGTGATTGCAAACAGTGACTTCTTAAAGCATGGATTCCTTATGTAATGAGACAGTGAAGTGAAATGCTCTCTTCTGTTAATGGTTGGGCATTGTACTAAATTTGTGTGACTTTTGCTGGGTTTACCTGGAGCTATGATTTCTCCTGAAGCTATATCAGGTTAAGATTTTGGAAACCTTAAACAAATTTAAGAAGTTAGAAGGCATTATTAAACTTTTTAAGACATTTGTCCGCATGATTAAGGAACAGAATTAGTGTTCTCTTTTATTTTAGAGAAAAGTGAAAAAGGAGAGGATTAGTTACAAGCTTGCAAATGACACTATGAAAATACGAAGAGGCAAATTTTCTTATTTGACTGTAAGAGCGTAGATATAGGTAATAGGCTTAAGCTGTAATTGCAGAGATGATGGTTAAAAAAAACAAGATAAAATACCAAACAGTTCTAGGAACAATAAATGTAAAACAAACTGCCAGGAAAGGTTGTAGAATCACCTTCAATGAAAAATTCAAGGCTGGATTTGACACTCATCTATCAAAGCTGATAATGAAATCAATTCCATCACGATATGAGGGAATGGACTGGATGACTCACTAAGGGATCCTCAACCCAATGAATTATCATTTTATTTGGCTTGTGTGAGCTTAAGAATTATAGAAATCACATTTGAATTTTACTGTTTCATGACTTTGTATAAGCATCAATTTTTCCTTTAGAAATTAGCTCCAAGAAATTTGTGCTATCAAATTAAAACATCTAGAATGCATTAACTTCTTAGAATATGAAGATAGAAATGGGAGAGCTTAATTTGTTGTTCACATTCTATATATAGTGAAGTATTGTTTAGTCATGATTTAAGATATGTTAAGATTTGTATTTATTATGTCTGTGATCATGTATCTACTTCATATCTATACATGTTTGGGATATTCTTAGAAATAAAACTTTCCCAATATCTGCAAGATGAACCCTACCAAGTCTCTTGCAATACAACCTTTCCTTTCCAAAAACCTAGTTCCAAAACTGCTTGAAGAAAACACCATAAAAACAGAAGAGATGCCAGTATTTCCCATAGGTCTAAAAATTCAGGCTTTGTTGCGTAATACTTCATTCCTGTTTTGAAGAAGGCTTATGATTTACATGGCTTATGGCTTGTAATTCCATTACTTTTTAACATGTTTCAAAGAAACAGAAATTTTGCAGTTCCCATATTAGTGGGAATTCCCATATTCCATTTCACTGCTTCAAGAATAGTCAGAGAGTTTGTATCAGATGTGTTCACCTGAGCAACAGAGAGTCTAGTACAGGAGAGGAAAATACAGTCACAGGACACAGTGAATATCAAGTGCCTCACTATAGTCTTAGAGCATGAAGCAGCTTTTTAGGTTCTGGACAGAATTTTCTAGAGCAGCTGGCTTTCCAAGCCTACAGATCAGAAGTAATACCTTCAGAGTCACCCTGGAATTGACTGGAAACCTATAGACACTAATGGGGATTACATTTTATTAATCCACTCTTCATAAGAAGTGCTTTATATACCATATCCTCTCTTCAGCAAAAACACAGCTCTCCAGTCTTTATCACTTGGCCTGCTTGAGATTAAAGTGATCAATAGAAGCATTTTATCAAAATAGGCTCGCAGCTTCACATGCCATACTGAAATGGCAGGAGCTTCTAAGTTCTGTATAGGAATTTTATTTTTGTATCTTTACCATGAATATGTTAGGAAAGCTTTTAGATATATGGGGAGGTATTGAGCTTTATCCTCCTTTGATTTCCACCAGTAGATATAAATCATGAAATCTGATCAGTGTTTTCTGCTGTAATCTTAAATTTGCAGTTGTAGCTCATTCATGCATCAGCAGAGGAGGGCTAGTAGAAGAACAATGATGTGTTAAATGGTTCTGATTGAGTGTGACATTATGGTAAAGATGAATCTGCAGTTTTGTTGAAAATCTAAATTAATGGGGTATCTGTTGACAAACTACTTATTAGGGCTGTTTCCACATAATTTTCAGACCTGAGGATTTATAAATGTAACTGTCAAAACTGCTGTGGGCTGGCTTTCAAGCAGTTACTGAATTATTTTTTAATCCGTGCTGGAGTTTAAAGATCTTTTGAGGTGCAGAATGCTGCCTCTGTAGTTTCTGGAGCAATGTGAAAACATACCTGGGCTGAAATCTAGTACTTATTTTTGATGGTGTTATGGTTTAAAACAAAAATTTTATGGTGATTGTGAGGAGTTTGGGTAATTATTTCTTCCCCAGGGTTATAAAGCTCTAAAACACTTGGAGAAATACTAATGCAAAGCTCTGTTTCTGCACATGACAGATACATCAATAATAAACATGGTTTTTAATATGTTTTCCAATGTTAATCACAGTATGGAATGCTAGGAGAAACCACATGAAGACATTTAGAACCAGATATAAAACAAAAATCATGTTCTTTTCCTCGCCATGAATTAGTATGAAAAGATTTTAAAAGTATTTGGGCACCCTTGAAAAAACAATCTGCTGAAGAATATTAAAAGTAATGCTGATACAGATTCCAGTTCAGAGACTTGCCGTGTTGACCTATGAAACATGTGTTTACATCTGTTTTGGATTTCAGTAAGTTTTTTAAGGTGCATTTGCCTTATTTTGTGGTACTAGCATTTGTTAGATGTGAAAGAAAAGACTGGCCTTTCTATTACTATTGCTCTTAAACGAAAAAAAATTCAGCTGGGACTTCCTATTGTCTATGCTAGATTATTTTAAACAATTAAGAGCAGGTTGCTCTTAATTGTTAAATTAAAGTTAATTAAATTTGTATAAAATTGTTTTGTTGGTTTTTTAAAATAAGGGTTAAAAGATTACATAGAACATTAATTCATTTTTATATTATGGCATAAAACTTTCTATTCAGATGTTCTGTTAAATTAGAACTTTCTCAATCTTAACATGATTTGTATACTTGACAATTTAAGTTTCAAAAATTAGTCAAAAACCAAATCTGTTTCCAAATCCTAGAAATGTTTTTCATTATCTTATCATGTGATAAGAGTCGTAATTTTGTTTTATGTGATAATGAATTGCCACATTGCAAAGACTTATATTTAGTGTAGTGTGTTTATAGTGAAGAAATGCTCTCAAAATTAAAAAAAAAATTATAGTACCACTCAAAAAGAATAAACACCTATTGCAGTTTACACTGACGTGAATGTTCAGCTTTCCAAATTTACTTCTGTCCCAATTTCAGAATTAGTTCACTGTATAAAATACTTCAGAATTACATTCTTCAATGAAAAAGGGTGGGAGGGTTTGATTTTGGCAATATTACAGTATTTTGATTTCTAAGTTAGTACGTTTTTCTTGTCATTAAAATGTTACTTGGACTCAAACTGCTGACCTTTCAGGATTTGCACAAAGTATTCAAAAACTGAGTTCTGAACATTGGCCATGAAACTACTGTCCTAACCTGATAAATGGATTGGAAATAAGCTACCCAACAGTGAGAATGGACCATTAATTTTAATCAAAGGTGATGTAGAAAGGCGAATGGGATGCATGACAATGTCAACAGCCCAGTAGGTGTTAAGGGGCTACACAGCCTTACTTGTTACTAGGTAGTGCCATTAGTTGAGCTTGGGTGAAGACAGAAAGCCATGCCTGGAATTGAATGACCAGGTCACTCCAAATTCTAATGGAGAAATGGTGTTTCAGAAATACCAATGTAATGGTATCAGAAATCAAGGACAATAGTTTAAAAATATTAAGAGGTGGCATGGGCTTTTTTACTTTCTTCTTTTTTTTCGTTTTTTTTAAAAGGGAGCTTCTTTTCCCTTTTGCAGTTTTGTCTTGCTCATTCATTATTATTTATTGAAATACTCAGCTCTTAATATTTTTAAACAATAAAGTTGTAGACATAATGTTAGCAGAATGTCTAAATCTATGTTCAGAAACTGGAAAAATTCTACAGAATCCAGAATGCAAAAGAAACTAAAATTATGGTTCTTCTTTGCTTTAATAAATTTCTGGGAGAGAAGGCTTTTCTTGCTCTTTTTCTTTAACAATTTTATGCTAAAATTAAAAATAAAACCAAGGCAGCAGCAACCGTATATCTACGTTTGTGGTGCTGGTAGGATTAATCTTAACACATCCGAAGGTGGAGAGACTCTTCTTTCAATCAGTGAATATACCTCTTTATTTTGAATATTTGGAGGTTATAAAATACTGTATGACAGCTTGAATTAATGATGTTTATAATGAAGACATAAAAATGCAGGGATGACAAAGAAGCATTTTTATATCCATGCTTCAGGTTTTCTACAAAGGTTCATTTAATCTGACACAGCATTGCATGCATAAGAAAGATATGTATGACTGCATTAGTAATTCTTGCACTCTTATTTAGAATAAAATTAATTATGCTGCTGTCTACTTAATGGAATAGTTTCATAAACAGTAGTTCTTATTTTCTATGTGCAGCTGAAGATCAGCTTCGTGCAAAGGGTTATGACAAAACACCAGACTTTATTTTAGAAGTGCCAGTAGGTAAGTCTTTCAAAAGAATTTTTATTATTTTGTGTAGAAGTACTCATCTAAAATATTATGGCTACTTAAGTGAAGCATATTCTAGGATACTGTAAATAAGTCTCTTCAGGAGTTACTCAATAATTCTAAGAACTTGTAGTTTGAGTCAGAGAGGTTTGATCCTAAATAGTGTTACCCAGTCTTTCTTCTTTAGTCTCTGCATGTTTTTATCTCATTAACAAAAAAAGGACAAAAAAACGACACTAAAACCCCCCAAATCCCTGCTCCCACTAGTGTATTCTGCCCACTGCCATTCTGAACTAAACTCTGAAATAGCTAGAAATGTCTTTTACTTCTAGATCAAATCAGTTCATAGTCTTAAGATTATTACATTACACCTGTAGGTCATTGCATAAAGGTTTGTTATTGTGCAGTTATTCTTTTACCATCACTTTGCATCCAGATACAACTCTGCAGTTCTTTACTGTTTTTTAAAAGCCTGAATGGCAAGAAAGAATAAGGGAAAAAAGTATAAAGGTCGTGTTAAGTTCATCTGCCTTTTCTGGTCTTGAGGCCATGTGACAGCACTTGAATATCAGCAAGGAGGGACTATCCACAGTCTTTCTAGGTAGCGTGTGCCTATGCTCAGCACCCTCATAGTGAAAAAGTGGTTGCTGATGTTCAAGTGGAGCCTCCTGTGTGTAAGTTTGTACCCATTGCCACTGGTCCTGTTACTGGCTGAAAAGAGCCTGCCTCCCTCTTTACCTGCTCTTCAGAAAGTTGCATACATTAGTAGGATTGCCCAGTAATGTGGACCATAATAAACACAGTACACACATGGTGCTAAGGGTACCCACTTTTATATTAGAAGCGTGAGGTTATATTCCACCTGTTCAGGAGCCTGATCAAAAGGAAACTAGAAAAGCAACTATTTTTTTTAATTCTTAAGAAGGGAAACCAGGGAACACCCAAAAGATATATTTTTGTATTATTACCCTATTAGAAAGAAGGTTAAAAATAGTAGTAATTCATTTGCATATATTTGTCTCAAATTCAAATAATAACAGTGCATTACTTCTTTCAAGTTAATGTAATCACCTGAGACTTACAGGAAATCATGTTCTACCTGTTGTCTGAACTAATGTATAGCAGTCCTTGGATTCTTTTCTTCATGACTGAGTACAAACCTAGGAAAGGCAGATGTTTCTTAGAATTAGCATCTGAGCTGATTTTACCTCAGCTGTTTTATCTCCTGGGGTCTAAAGGTGTTGGGGTGGGGAAGGATGTAGTAGTGTGGGCCTACACAAGCTAACTGGGTTACTGAGAGCAGGGCAGTGGTGGCACATGTAGCTTAGTGTGGTGACTTCATGAGTTATTTTCCCAGATTCCCTGAGTAATTTTGCAGTCTGTGGTCAATCATATGCTGCTGTAGCCTCTTGTAATCTTTCTGTGTAGTGCTTCTAGGTTTGCATGCTCTCTGAAAACCTCATTCCAAGTTAAATTTATGCCAAGGCATCATGGTTATGGATATTGTAGATAACTCAAAATAGCCATAACATTTTTAAAGATCTTAACAATGATACCTAACAACACCTTTTTGGAGAAAGAATGATTTCTTCTGTTCTTCTGCAAAATTATATTGCCGTTAGGAAAGGACATTGCTTTTTCAAAAAAAAAAAAAAATTTTTATTAATATTAGTAGTTCACTCCTGCAAGAAATTATGAGGAAAGACATGAACCAAAGCAAATACCAAAGCCTAGAAACAAAATCACATTTTTTCACACAAGCCTTCTTACTCTTAACTTTTCTGATGAAGCATTACTGGTTTTACAAAAGAAAGGAAGCAGACACATGTCCAGGATAAATTTCCTTCCCTTTCTTGTACCTTCCATTCTGGATTGGCGGCAAGTGTCTGTAGCTGCTTATCTAACTATTTTTATCATTCAGCAGAAATTTCCAATTTCTTACCTGACAACTACCTTCCAGCAAAGTAAGGGTAGTAGAAGAATACAACTGCTTCTTAGTCTAATCTCTTTTTTTTATATACTCTTTGCATTAGAATAAATGCAGATATGTGGAACAGGGTGTAATTAAACTGAAATTCATGTGATTATCTGTTTAAAGTATTTTCTGGTATTTTTTTTAAATGCCCTATGTACATATTTGAAAGAAAATTTTTACAAATATGTAATGTGGTTGCAAGCATGAATTATGTGGTAGATTGTGGAGTAAATAGAATGTTCCCTAACACAGTCTTACAGGCTGTTGAGTGTCATTTTCAGAGTTCAGTTTGTTTTTTGCTGTCACCCTAGCTGTGGAAGGACACATCATTCACTGGATTGAAAGCAAAGCCTCATTTGGTGATGAAAGTAGCCACCAAGCCCACTTGCAGGACCAGTTTTGGAGCTACTGGAACAGGTATGTTTCTGTTCGTTTTCCTTGCAGATAAATAGGACTTCATTTTAAAAAGAAGTTATCGGATAAAACACTACTGACTCTACATGTTATTAATCTGACACTTTGAATGTCATTAATTAGCATTTCAGGTTGGTGTGCTGAAATATTTATGAAAAATTGAGATCTTAATTTTTAACGTGCAGCAAAAATACATGGTGATTTTACAGTGATGCTAGAGTAAGTGATGTTGGTACAGAAGTTATATGCCAGTTTTTTAATACCTAACTTAGAAGGAAGATTTTGCTGTAATGTTATGGAATATGTACAAAGTGACAAATTTGTTAAAATATCTTCCCAGTCTAACCAAGTGGGATTTGTGTATAAAGGACATTATTGCTCATTGTCATTGTAAGTAGGACAGTACTGTTTCACAGTGAGTTTTTTTTAATGAAGTATTTCTTTTGTACATTTGAAGAAATAATTACAATTATCTTCAAGTTGAAAATGTAGTAAGTATTTGCAGTTTAAGGGGGAACAAAAGTTTTACTAGACAGAATTTTGTGGGATGTTGATGGTATTGGTGTAAAGATATTTTCTCTTAAATATGGTTAAAATGCTTCTGCTTTATTGTTCTAAAAGTCATTATTGTGTATATTTATAAATCTTTATATGGTACTAGACACCTCCTCTCTAGACACCTCCTCACCTCCTCTTTAAAGAATACTAAACACAATGCTTCATCTTCAATGCCATTTTTCTATGTATTAAAACCCTAAGCAAGATAGTGAGGCAAATTAAACCTTTAATATCAGATTGTTTTAAAACATAAATTTAGAAGTCTTCTCAGTGTCCACAGGAGACCATCAGAGGGATAGTGGAGAACATGGCACAAGTGTGTGAACGTGCAACAGTCTCTGTTCCAATATCAGAGCCTAGTCTGGTGACAATCAGTATTTCAGCTGAATATGAAAATTGCTAGCATTACCTTTGGAAATACCTTAAAAGCAGGTTCAATAGAAAGCAGCAGAGAAAGGGAAACCAGATCTTAACAATAACATCATTTAAGTGCATAATTAGGCTCTGCAGCAGCATTCTTGATTGATAGAAAAAGGACCTGCTCTTACTTGGCAATCTCAGAAAGCAGAGAGTTGGAAAGCTTGAATCAAGGTAATGGGAAACTTGGAAGGCTGTCAATTGTTGGATGATGATATTGTATTCTAGAAGAGTTGTAGAAAGTAAATTGTGAAACACTGAATGTAAAACTTAGAAAGAAATTTGAGTACATATGATATCTAGGCAAATGGTGAGAATAGCAGGAAAGATTGTGATGCAAACATTGCTGACCTGCACATCAGTGTAAAGGAAATGGAGCAGCTCAGGCTAGGAGAAGACCATTAGATGTACTGGAATACTTTCTGAGTGTACAGGGTGTGTTTGAAGGCATCCATTATGGTGTCAAGAGAGGAGCACCTCCAAGAAGTGAATTTCAAACTGATAGCTTGAGTTTAAAGATACTAAGTTGAGATGTACAAAAATGTTTGATTCTTTAGTGCAGTGAATTTGCATTCATTTAAAGGAAGCTAGAACTCTTCATAATAAGATTAGTTGCACCCTAAATCAAAAATTTAGGTTAATTATGGAAATTAGGCAGATTTCTGTGGGTTTTTTTAAGGAATAAATCCTGTTAGTTTTAATTTTGGTACTGCTTGGCCAAGCTGACAGAGCCACATCTTCTGAAATGAGTTCTGAATTACTGTAGTTTCTAATAAAATGACAGTTGGGTTAATGAACACATGTTGACAGATTGGGTTGCATGTAGGTTAGAGAGTTAAGTTTCATTGGTCTCTGGAACTATTTATATGAAAGAACACAGTTGTAACTGCACAAACTGTGAACCAATTTTGTATTATTTTATCAGTCTATGCAGAGGTCTTTCAAGAGACAACCAGATTCTCAGTCAATTCACTACACCTTTGTGTCTCACTTCCTCTTGAAAGAGAAATTATTTGGAGAACAAGCAAGAGTTCACAATAGAGTTGATATGACGCTCAAGTAACAGTTTAGGATTTTTTTAACCTGATCCATTGGTTGAACTTGAAGCAGAAATGAAATTCAAGAGAAAATCTGTATCATCTGTTAGATGTGAAGAGAAACACAAATCTAGATACTTTGAAAGGAATGAAAGTGAGAGGATTTAGACCTTTTCTGTTCAGCTTTTTTATTGCTTATCTAAAAATTGTGAGTCAACCTGGAAAAGTTTCTGTGTTCTTTTCTCACGTCACAGATGTAAGATGAATTTTATTCAGAATCTGACTGAAAACTTTGAACATAGCTGGGGCTTCTTTGCTGTTATGTGTGTATTTCATTAAATCCTGTACTTTGTGCTAACTAAATCTGTGAGTGTCTTAAATTGGTCTGTACTGACAGGAAAGAAATGGCACTTTCTCATTTAACAGAACAGCTCCCTAGATGCAGTCAACCATGTCTGTTCACCTCAGTGCAGAAGAACACCTTTTTATTACTCTGAGTTCTGCAGGGACAGCTTAGCAAGGTTTTTTATGGCTCATACATCAATGGTATTGTTAAGCAATTTTCAATTGCAGTGGTGCACTGCAACCTCATCTTCAAATTAAGCTTCACATTAAAAATGTACAAAGTGTACCTTGTCAGTGGATTTGCACAGTTATAATTTAAGGTGTTGTTTAGATATTGAGATTTTTCAATAATAAAGAAACATGTAAAGGCAAGTTTGGTCTTGCATATTCCCAGATTGATTTTGCAGAGTTATGTTTTGGGAAAAAAAGCTATTTTATATACTGGTCAAACTTGGTATGAAGTGATTAATATACTTCCCTCAGTATGTTTATTCCTTCGGAGTGGTGGCATCCACTGAGCAGACTGTAGCTTACACTGCTACTGGGTAAACAAAGAACCTCCATGTATAAAATACAATTGCTTTGTGCACAAGTAGTAGATACCACAGTTTTCATTTTTCACTGGTCTACATTGCTGAATTTGTTGTAACTATGAGAATAAAAGCTATTGAATTGTTAGTGTGACCAAAGGTAATTTGGAGAGTATCAACAGCAAGTTACACAGATTGCATTTTAAAATGGGGTCTGTGAACATGTTGTAAATTATTTTAGGGTTTAGATGAATGTTGCTGTTTCTTTTTCTTTTCTCCATAGTGCCTGATTTTATAACTTTTTTTAAAATTAAATTAAAAATTGGAGTCCTAGCTGTAAAAGTCTGTTAGTCAGAGCTGACAGGCATGACTACTGTTTTCTAAGGATATACAGATCATCAACACATGGTTCAAACAGTAATTAGTGGGTGCACTGTCAGTGACTTGCTGTAAGATATAAACTCAAATACAGCAATTTAAATTTTCTATCTTGTTCAAGCATGGCTAAGGCATATGTACAGTCTGGAATGTGATTTCTGGAGAGTCCCAGGAGATAGCTTGACGTCATTATTAGCTAAAGAAACTTTACTATAGGTGAGGAAAAGCATATGAAAATGTCATATTTGACACTGTTATAAAACTAAAGGCAATTTCACATAGTGAAAAAGAAGCATTTCATCTTCTCTTTGAATAAAAATGGTAAGTCATCTCTCTACTAGATTCCTTCCAGCATTTGTTTTTGTTCTAAATGTTTAGTCCTCTGCTTCTGCTTTTTTGAAAGAATAAATAAAAGCAAGTTTCTTGTAAGTAATTTTAAAATAATAATCACACTTTTTGGAAGCCTAAATTCATGATTCATTTTGTTGTTAAAAGGTGCATTATGCTTAATCTTGAGACTTCAGTTCATGGCTATAAGTCATAGTAAAATTATTAAATTATCATAGAGCCCTGTCAATTAATAAAAGGGTATTTAATTCAGATAAGTACAAACAGAAATGATGCAAAATATTGTATTTCACAACACAAACTCAGATAATGTGTTCCTTGTTTTTTGTGAGAAAAGTTTTGCATTTAAATTCATTTACAGTTGACAGTAAGGATGAATTCTTTGTGAGCAAAGTCTGAATCAGGAGATCAGAATTACAGGCATTTTTTGCTGTTTACCTCTTTAAATTGGTTTAACAGGTTACTGTGAAGACTGTTGAAGTAAAAAGTGATGTCTGATTGTAGGGGAAGAGGGAGATTTGCTGTGGGTTTGTGCATGTCTGTTACATTAACAAGTTTAGTATTCTTCAGTTGCAGATGGTTTAAAAAATTGTTTTGGTGAGTTGGAAACCATTGTAGCAACTTGACTTGGAAGAAATCTTGGGAGTTACTGTTGTCAAGTGGCTAGGAAAACTGTTCATGCATACCCAGTATACAAAGCAGCCCAAATATAAAGAATGAAAGGTCATTCTTCTGGAAGTATGATGGTTTGTTGACATATTTTGACACACTGGTACAATGCTGAAAGGTTTTGACCTTACTGCTACACTGGGGGACTTAGGGTTTGTTTAGCTATCTAATGCTTGTAGATTTTCACACATGCTGTGTTTTGCTGGGCTCCTTTTTCTCTCCCTTCTGGCTCCACTTGAATTACTAAATTAATCTTAAACAAAATAGGATGTAGATAGAAGAGAGAGTTGAGGGTGATTTTTACTGCTTAGGACTTTATATAGTAAGTTTCTTCAAAACTAATTAACTTTTTTTAAGTGAATTACTATGCCAACTTGCTAACCTTAGCAGCACTGAGTAAGATACATTTGTTTATAGACAAGAAGAGAACCAAGAGCAGTGAAAAATGCTATTTTCCACTACTTTTCTAGTAGAAAATGCAGTAGTATACTTTGTGAAGATGATAAAATTCTGTGTTCTTCTGCAAGAATAACAATACAAGTGTAATATATGTATTGCACGCACAGAAACACATACAGAAGCATATCTCTGCACTTTGCAAAGTCCTGGATACATTCAGCCTATCTCCAATAGCATTTCATTTTAATTACTTTTGTCTTTATTTAATGACACATGAACAGTATAAAAATCAACATGTATCTTTTGCAATTTTTTTTTTTTACTCCAGCTCAAAAGTAATGTTATAAGTAATGTTTAAACCTGTTATGCTCTCTTCAACTATGTGATTGGAAAACAGACCATGAAGACATTTTGACTGAGACCATGGCTTATGCATAGCATAAGTTAATTGTTTTGCTCAGTATTATAGATTGTTTTATTTTGTATCAAAACTAATTTTTGTCAAGGCAAAGAAGGAACAGACCATATTTTATTAATATTATCATTTGTGTTTGAGTGATTGATATTAAGTATATATTTTCATGCACTGTTCTCCTTAGGTATTGTATTTCATACAGGCATTGAACTGGGATTTTCATTATAATTTAATGCTCTTATGTAAGCCTCTTTCACTACTAGATTGTTACATCCTGAACTTTAAAAATAGTAAATAAGCAGTTTATGTCTTTGTTTACATTATTTTTCCCTTATATTTTCTGTACTGTCTTAAATATTTTGTTGTCACAGGAAATTTGTGTAGTCTAGACAGAGCATTTTCAGCTTCCTTCCATATTACTGCTAGGCTTCAGCTCCAGTTCTCCTGGTATTTCTCATTCAGATTAGACAAGCATCTAAGTTTATGTACGATGAGAGCTGACAGCATAGATCCTCCTATTCTTGCCAAAGGCCTGGTTGCACACACTCCACTATGTCAAAGAATGTCAACCCCCCCCCCAGACCTTACCTTTCAGAATTCCTTGTAATTTTTAATTGACATTTACATCTGACATTTTCAATGTATCTTTTAGTGTTGGTTCTTTATCTACCTACTACTAGTTAAAACCAATCCAAAGCAAAAAGAATGCCTTCCTGTGAGCTATGATATCATATATTTTTTATTTAACAAGGTCAAGTTGCTGGGCTGAAACTCAAGAGTGATCAGCTCCCTCTTCCTTTTTCTAACTCTGGAGGTGCTAGTCTGATTCATTTCAAATGACAATTGAAGAGGGTAACAGGCATCTAAAGTGAAATTTTGCTCTTAGTACTAATGAACAAAGCATGAGAGTATTATTGTTACGTGCATCACACGCAGAAGGGATGCAGAGATTTCAAGGAAATTTTAAGAATACTAATAGGGATTTTCCTTTGAGTCAGGTACTTGAACATTGAAGGTGCAAATATTCATACCTGTATACATGCAAGATATGCTAAGAGCATAATATTGTGAATGAAGTAAAACTGGCAAGTATGTCATTTAGCTGCATGTTGCAGTTGTTGTGCTTCTTTGCCTTTAGAAATCTCAAGTTTTTATTTGGGTTACAATGCTAAAAGCCTAATAAATTAGTTTGAGCATAATTATCCATCTACTAGAAGTTAGAATGAAGGACTATAGTTGATCGTAAATGTCACAAAGCAAAAAAAGTAGAAGCAGCATTTTGTCACAAATAATGCTGCTTTTCTTCTAATTAGTTAATTTACATTTTGCAAATTAAGGGCAAGATTCAGACAGAAGATAATCTAGTAGCATATCATAGCTTTACTGACCTATATTTGTATATGCCAAATTTAAGTTAATTAGAAATGTAGATGCTGTTTGTTTTATCTGTCAAAAAGCTCATGTTAAAAAAAAAATCTAGACACACTTTTTCCCCCAACATTTATCATCTAAATAATAGTCTTGCCAAGATGGCAGCCTCATAATAAACTCTTTTCAGTGGAGTGATGGGTAATGAAGCTTGCTTGTGAAGGCAGCGAAAAATGTTGTCTAGCCAAATGTGTGGATATGATGGCTAGAGAATCAGTGGACTTTCTCAGTCATCAATCTTTTTAGTAGCCTCTTACACATCTGAATATTTTGATAGATGATCTAATAATTGAGTTATCTATCTTTCTAACTATCAGAGTTGCATAAAAATTATTCTCACATGCTATTGAATATTATATATATTGAGCATCCAGTAAATTTTTCAAAAAAAGTCCAAGAGGTGGAGGAATTTTGTTAGTCTTAAGTAGCCTTTAATATATTAAATGATAAATTACTATGTATAGAATACAAAACTGTATGTACTAATATAAGGAAAAAATAAATAATGTCAATAGCTGATTACAGATAGGACTCAGTAAATAAAGCATTTACAAGTATGACACTGGTGAGGTTAATACACAATCTAAGTAATTTGAAGTACAAAATGAGTGGATTCATAGTCCCCAGGCAGTTGATGGACAAGAATCACATTTCCACTCAGTTGCACAAATTCCTTGTGCCTAAGTCTTGGCTTAAGGAGAAAGAAATACACTATAGTGTACCAGGTTTCCATTCAGCGTCTGTGAGAGCTCTGAGAGAGTTCCTTTTGATTAAAGATGAGACTGAAATGTATATATTGAAACTTCCTACATTTTGTTTATTCTGAGTGATTGTACAATATGGATTCCTGTTTCCAGAGCACAAGAATCTGCTTCCCTAGAACACTAATCTTGTGTTAATGGAGGCACTGAGGATATTTGGATAAGTTGCATTAAGCACATCATCAGTTGTGCCTTACTAACGCTTCAGAGTGGCAGAGCAAAATTGGCTTGTTGATGTTCGTGTATTTTTTAAAATGCTGCATTATATAATTCTTAACTTCAAATGCATTTCTGGTCTGGTAAAAATTATTTTAACAATAAGAAATACATTGTTGCATTAAGAATATTTTTCCTGCCTCAGTGCCACCAGTTTGTGTTCAATTACATACTTTTGTAGAGATTGTAAGATGTTCCTTCTTGTAAATTCTTGGAAACTGTGTGATAAGGATTCATTTCTTAATTTTTTTTCAGTTTTTTAGTACTTTTCTTGTTTCATAACTAATGCAAGGTATAAACAAGTATGTTTGATGAATAGTTCTCCAGTTGGCAAAGAGGCTTTTCTTTCTCTGTTCAGAACTAGAGTGACTTTCTTGAGGATATCAAGAAGTTATTCACTGATTTCAGAATTTTAATGGAAAAGTATCAGAGGGATTTTCTTTGTAGTTACTACCTGTTTAAAGGAGTATGAGAAAGATGCATTTTAAGGACTTGCATGTTATCATCATTTGACAACACTTTGTGAAAGTATCATTGAACCTCATGGGACCTTGCTACTGCATATGGATCTGCAAATTGAACAAAACTTGGGCTGTCTCACTGGCAGTGGTTGTGACTCTCATGCTCAGTAAGTCAAATTTTTGATGTTTATTAGTTCTTCCTAAACTAATAAATAGTTAGTTGGATAAAATTTGAGTATACATAAAGCAAGACACCTAAGTAAGGTGATTTGAGTATCAAAAATGTAAAAGTTTCCAATAAAGTTTGGCTCTGAAGTTCCACATTTATCTTGCCATATTGCATCCCATTTGAGTAGTCTACATTTTTGTCTTCAGTAATATTTAGATTGATTTTATGCAGTTTTAAGTTACATAAGGAAGATATTACAGAAGTATATTTTAAACCTAGAACTAAGGCATTAGAAAAAAAGTTACAAAAAAAAGATTACATTATTCTGTTTTATTACTTCTGAATGTATAAATTCATAAGCAATTAACTGGAGTTTATCAACATCAGTGTTCTGTGGCTTCTTCTGCCCTGAAGTAAATTGGCAGTTATTCTAGTAAGCATTTGTAGCATTTCTGCTAGAGAATATATCAAGTTCCTAAGCATGCACAGTGTGTTATATACAGTTACAAATATGTATGTATTTGTATACTTTATTAATGTTTAGGTCTTTATTTAGGAGAAAGGTCTTCATTTCCCTCTCCTAATCTAAATATTAAGCATCTGTGTTCCTTCTTTTCATTTGATTAGCATGCTCTCATCCATCACTAGTCTTTGATATGAACATCAGGAAATCATGTCCTTTTATTTAAATGATAAATATGCCTTTGTCATGAATACTTACAGACATCCAAGATTTACATCTGAATTGTCAAAGTGTAACTGCAGGCTTCTCTGTTGTGTGACATTATTAGTGAAATAAAGAACTTTAATTTTTTTGATGGATAAGCCTTAAATACTGGCATTGCAAGGCTAAATTAGTTGTGATGCTGCAAAAATTTTTCCTTCATCCACTGTTTTTCTAAGATGTGTTGTTTATCAACAAGAGACAATCAGCTGTATGAGAATCTCTGCAGACATTCCTATTTACATGTTCCAAACCTGTCTCTTCATGTTTCATTATTTAGGTCTGATGTCTAGTTAGCTCTTATCAAAACTAATACCATCTGAAGTACCAGGCTTCCGGTACACACACAACCAACATGAAAATTTCAGTCTCACTAATATTATTAAAGACAAGATCTCTTTAAACCTGGGCTTTGTTTCAGTGTCTAGATAAGTTGTATCTTGGAGATTCATTTCAGTGAATGAGCCACTGCTGTTTCAATAGATGAAATACATCTGCAATTATATTCTGCATGTTTTTAAATTTAAAAAATAGCACAAATACAAGTGTTTAGATTAAAGCTTTGGTACCATTCTTACTATGTCTTGATGCTGTTAAGGCAGAAAGAGCTGCTGTGTGGCTGTCTTGTTATTGTTGGAATAGTACAGCAAGTTAAAATGTTTTGTAAGACAAACACCTAGATATGATTTTATAAACTGTTTTATCATCTATTTGTAGCAAAATATGAATGTGTCAGGGAAATAGGTAATTGAATTTTAGTTCCTACACAAAGCTAGTCTTCCTTGAAATCTCTAGGTTTGCTTACACAGGATAAAACATTTTTTCCTCCTTTTATTCTGCTCATTCATTTATTGTATTCTGAGTATATCGTGGTTGAATTCATTTCATGTTCTAAGTGCTGAAATGCTGAAATTCAATCTTTGAAATTTATAGTTTCAAGGTATTGCTATTTATAATCTTTAAAATTCACAAAATTGAATTTTAAAGATTATAAAATTGCAAGAGGAATTTAGTGAGGGATCCCACAAAATAATTTAAGGGCCCATGTCAGTTTATAATTGCAATATTCTGTAATGTCATATATACAGTACACTGCAATAATTGGAATTTTTTCAACTTTTTTGTGTTGTTTACCTCAGAAACTTTTACAGCAACATTTCTTGTGTAGTCAATTTTTTTTTATTCCAAGCTTGTTTATTTTATGAAATCATGTAAAATGGAACTTAGTACTTTTTTTTTTTTTTTTGAAAGTGCTATTTATTTTAAATTAATTAAAATTACACATAATTCAGTCTTTCTGTAGAAGGATTTTTGAATACTTTTGAAAGTATATTCTCATTTATTTGCTTCAAAAGAAGAAATATCTTGGGTCCTTTTCAACCCAGCCCAACAAAGTGAAGTGGCATTTTCTGGCATACGAAGGATGCCTGTGAGTTTTTGAGACACTGAAGCTGTAACCAAACTTCTTGAAGACAATGATGGCAATGAGCTTCTGTCCAGAGTTAATCAGTTGCAGAATTTGTAAACTGCATATGTGTCAAAGTTGAAAATGTTAGCACTCTGATAGAAGCTTGAAAAGGTTAGAGCTGATAAAAGCTATCAGCAGTTAAAGAAGGTGATTTATGGGAATGTAATGACACAAAATGCCTCATTTATCACTCATATATAGATAGGTTAAGGTTTCTGTGTCATACTTTAAAAACTTGACCACTTAGAATTGTCAAAATAGGTGCTTAATTGCCCATCATACATTTCAGTTCAAATTTCCTTTGCTTGAATTTTGGTGATTTTACTGTTTTGCTTCTCATCTGGTTCTTTTTAAAGTCATTCATATTTCATATTTATTTCATATTTGTTTCAAATGGTATGCTCAGTGCTCTGTTAGAACTTTTATTAGGTAAAGCTGTTGATTTGAATGCTGTCCAAATCTTTTGTTGATTTACAATTTCATTCAGCCTAACTGTAAGGAAAATAACTGAAGGTTTCGTTTTCTTCGGTTCTATACCACTAATTCTCATCAAGAGTTTACAGCTTTCTAATTCAATCCTTACATTTCCTCTCCAAACTGAAATATGAGATTTAAAAGTGAATCCATCAACTGGTTTCCAGTTCCAGTCACTTAAGTTACTGTTTATCTCCATGCAAATTAAATTGAATCCAAAACTACCAGTACTGTTAAATGATTCTAAAACAAAATAAAAATGTTAAGAAAAATGCACAGTAGTATGCTTTCCTTTTACTGACTTGATGTGAGGATAGCAGCAAGCAAGTCCCATAGATTTGAGACTGATTGGTTTTATTTTAACTGTTTACAATTTCATCATAGTGCTGTAAAAAAAGTAAATGCAAACATGGATAAATGCTCATTAAGGTGTTATCTATAAGACAATATTTGTAAAATACAGCAACTACTCTAAAGACATTGTATTAATAGGAAAAAACAGGCTCAACTGCCAAAAAAATTTTGATAATAAAGTTTCCAAAGATTTATTTTTCTTAACCTACTTACTCTTACTCTTTTCGAAATATTTCATTCTCCTATTTCCAGATCTTGCACAGAAAATTCTGAACAGAATCATTTCAATTTTTAATATCAAAAAACTTACCTTTTTATTAGCTTTCACAATTTATGGCCCCAGTTGTACAGCATTCTGTTTGTTCAGCGATGACCTTCCAGGTTCGATTTAAAAAGAAGTCAGAAGCATTTGTCATGTCTGCTCGATCTTGTCCAGAGGTACCTATTGTAATTATAAAGGACTAATAAGGTTGTTTATAATATAACAGTCTGACAACCCTAGAAAATCTTCTGGAGAGCAACTTCCCTTTTTTTTTATTTTGTCTTTCTTAAGAGAATAAAACCTCCCTTACCTTCTTGCTCTGTGTTACACTGTGTCTTTTTTGAATTAAGATGCAAAAGCATGAAGAACTTAAGCCTTGAAAAACTTAACTTAGTTTTAAGATATAAGCTGTATAATTTTCTCATTTGTAATTTCTTTTGGAAATACTCAGTACTAATGTATCTATAGCAGAGTTGCACCCTGTATTTAGTTGGTGTATGTAGAAGTGATGATGATTTACTTAGAAGCACTGAATTTCTTTCACCATGTAACAAAAGAAACCCACTTATAACTGTGTTGCAAAAATATGTGATGCATTAATATGGTGGTCTCTTTTTCTTGGGAAAAAATCCAAATTAAGACAATCCTATTTATTCTATCATAAGCATTAACATACTGCTGTAAGTGGGTGTTATTATTTTTCATTATATGTCAGGTTTTTGGTAATTGACTTATGATCATTTTTCCCTTCCTATGCCTTTGTCTTGCTTCCTCTTTCCTTTTTCCTCCCCCATTTCAGCATCATCCAGCAATACCACTTCTTTTTATAGACATCTATATAAGGTAAACAAAAACCCAATGGAATTTGAATGTTTGACAGAAATGTTTACCTCTCTTGTATGGTATGTAACAACACTGGAGTATTGTCAGGCTACCATACATCATTTAAATACCCTTAGACAGCAAAGGCAAAATCTTGACAATTCAGTAATCTCATCATGTGATTTCAATAAGGCTTTTTTTCATATCTACAATTGAGACAAATTTATGTTGTGTGTATTTATGGTTGTTAAACTCAAAATTGTCTCATTTCATTAATTTTTAACATTGTGCTCTCTTAATGACTATGAAGAAATGTATTAAAATGCCTTAATTATAGGGCTAGAAGAAGAGAAAGCACAAGTCTTTTTAGCATATGATCTTTCAATTGCTCACTAAAGGATAAAGAGGGCATTCAAGCGTGGTTTAGATAACTGTCAGCAATAATAAAATGCAAGGTAGTTTGTAGAGCCTTTAAGGACCTTTCAGGGAAATAGATTTAATTAAAAAACAATAAAATGGACTTTTCATTTCAAAGAAATCCAAAATGTTATAAAATTTCAGGATGCTGCTGTATTGAGAGTAATGTATGTTTCCAAGGATAAGGAGAAATTACTGAAAATACTCTGCAGACCACAAAGCAGTGATAGCTTTATTTTGTGTGTGTAAATGTATTTCCTTCAGCTTTTAAAACACAGACTATGAATAGCACATTAGAGATATTTCATGTTTTCTGAACTGTGTGATTTTACCTGGTTTGGGTTCTTCTAGTTTTAGCTTTTAATGAGGGTGGTTTTTTTAAAAAATATAAGGTGACCACTTAGCTTCTTAATGTAAAATTATATTCTCATAATCACCCTCAGAACAAAACAGTTCCTATACTGACAGAAGTTCAGTTGCCTATTTCAGAGTCTGTAGGTTCCCATTCATCATAGTTGCCTGTCTTATATACTATGGAAATACATTTTGGAGTATATTTCTAATTTCTGCTGGTTTTCTTCTCACAGAATCAAAAATCACATTTGCTAGTAATGTTTTTGTCTACGTGGTGAGTTGAAAAGTTTATTCAAGCGCTTATCCTGCATTACCAACTTTTACTGCTCCTGGCAAACCAAGAGCAACTTAACTTACATGTGATCAGCAGTGGTTTATAAACAGCATTGACTGCTGTAATTTTAAAGTTTTTGCACCTTTGCTGTGCAAAAGCCTGGTGCTTTCCTGAGGAAATTTTTGTAGGGTTTTTTTTCTCTCATTTTGGTGCATTTACTTTAATAGGTTTTAACCAGTTTGTTGTAACCAAGTACCAGACAAATCTGTATGAAAGTTGCCTTTGTGTAGCAAGGTGTTTTACAGATAAATCAACTTCACCAAAGTACATTTTCAGCAAATGCTAAAACTTTCTCCATTTTTTAGTTAAAATTACTGGCCCAAGTACATCATAAAACTTCATGAAAATGGGACTTCAATACTGAGGGTCTTGTTACATCCTCTTGTAAACTTAGTTTGGATTGTTAATTCATATCAGTGTTCACTTTGTCGCTGACTGATCATAAAAATTGAAAGCATGCCTGTTCTTGGAGCTGGTAATTTTTCTTTTCTTAAAAGTAAGGATTTGCTAGGTGCTCGCTCACATACCTTGAACTGGAGCACGAATGAATAGCACAGGTTCTGTAAAATACACTGGGCATGTAAGAAAGAGAGCTAAAAAGGTACAAATATCTGGCACAGTTCTGTACAAAAATGCCTCTCTGTTTCCTTTATTGTGGCTTTTCCTTAGGCTTGAGGGCTCAGGACCCATGCTGCAACAGACACAGGTATCATTAGCTTTGGTAATATTTTTCATGTGGAAGTGCCCCACATCATCCTGTTCTTGAAGTCCTTTCTGTTTTCAGCTGCTTGTGTCTATTTCTTTCCACTCTTCCCTCTTGGTATGGTAGGACTATTTAGTGTGATAATGTTTCTGTAGACTATGCTCTATATCTAATATATATATACTATATTCTCTAATCTGAAACTGATGGCCTCCTGCAGAATCATTAGTTTTGATCACTTCTGTTGGGCTTGTAAATTCAGTAGAAACTCAGGTCAAATGTGGAGTCTACTTCCTTTGCCTTTTTACTGGTGATAATGTCTGCTTACCAAACTTTTGTGTGTTTGGGGTTTTATTGCTTTTGTTGCCATGACTCATACAGAGATGACTGGTTTTCTGGAGCAACTTCTGTAAACTTTGGTAGGCACACTAAGCTCTTACTGAGTAAAACTTACTATCACATAGTAGTGTTTTTTTTCTTTTGCTCAAAGTCAATTTCCTGTATTTAAAGACCTCTCCTTAGTGCTAACATTTTATTAAAACCAGTAAATTTTCTGTATCATTTCACTACATCAAAATGCAACATTCAAGAGAGGAGCGTGCATGATCTAAAAGCTTGATCTTCTTGTAGGGGAAACAGTAGCTCCTTATGTGTTTGCCCAATAGTTAGCACATCTAGCCTCAATACAAGCTGAGGGTTTCATGATGCAAGTAGCAAAGTGGCCAAGATAGAATAAAGGTCTTCATTTATATTGTTATGCATAATGATTCTTAGTAACTGATTCTCATGCATGTGCCTCCAGCCAATGGACAGGGTAAGCTACATTTACAGCTGTTAAGCTGTAAATGTAGCTTTGAATCTCTTCCATTGTTGATCTCATTTGCTCTCTCAAGCAAATTACTTGTTGCTTCTATATTTAACATTCACCACTTGTAAAAGTCTGATATTGCATAAAAATATTGCAAGGTTAAACTGTTTTTTTTAAAACTCAAGGTAAAAGACACTACATATAGCAACATAAAAATATGCTCTGTTATGAAAAATTTCTTTTCTTGTAGCAAAAGTGTAAATCTAAGCACAGACATTCTCATAACTTTAATTTTCTTAGTACCATTTATAGAGTGTCAAGGAAGAGAAAAATAATCCAGAAATACTATCTGTACTTTGGCATGAAGCATTATAAAAACTACATAAAGTTCCAGATATTTTTTGGCTTGTGTTAAGGAGATAAAGGATAGGATTTTAGGAAAAATACAGATCACGTCAAACTACCATTCAAATCATTCTTCTCTGTAAAATGTCCCGGAGTAAAAGTTCAGAGAGAGCAGTCTGTGTTCTCACTACTATGGTGAAGCCTTCCCCATTTGTAGAAGCTCACTGTACTGTCTTTTGAGTCCTGTGTTTTTCTGCTCCTTCTCTGTATAATCATCATATGCAGCTCTGAAAATTAATACACTTACTTGCAGGTTTTTTTTAACTTAATTGCCACAAGACCAGTAAGAGGTAATAGCCCTGCACTGCTGAGCCTCTGCTCTCTCCTTGACTTTAATAGACCTCAAATTTAACCTGGGTCTGTGGAATTGGCGTGGTGGGAGAATCCCCTTCATGTGTAAATCTCAGGGAAATGTCTGCGCTGTAAGGGAGATCTTACCTCAGAGTGCATGTATGTGTCTGAATTACATAACTTTAAGTAAAATATGAAATATAAATATAATATAATCTTATAATACTCCTTTTTGTGCATACAAAATAGTTCATACTTGCATAGCTCATATTTGAACTAACAATAGTTCAAAATTGTGCCTTGCTATTGATATATTTCTTGTATCACATCAATAGTAATCTCTCCCTGGATTTGCTATGATACATGAGTGTGTCTGAACTGAAATTTAAAAAGTTGACTTTTTAAGAACAAAAAATATGAAGACTGTCATTAGTTGCAGAGAAGACAAACAAAAGGTGTTAACATCATGGGTTATTATTTTACCTATGAAAAAGTACACTGTGCTGCATGAGTCTTTTCTATGACATGAGGAAATTCGTGTATAACATTGCTTTCAGTAGCTCACAATGTTTGTTTTAGAGTATTAGTCAGATTAGTCAGATTTGATTAGAGCCCATTGAGTTTTGCATAATTAAAATTGTAGCAATAGCTGAATGCTATGAAATGTGGAATGCAGAATCTTTACTGTGCCAAATGTTCGTCTCTAGGGTTTCAAAGAAGGAGTAGGGAGAAGTGGGAGAAGCTTGAAAGTCAAGTCTAATGCCTAAAAATGTTTAAATTTTATTTAGATCTGTATTTACCCTTTTATAAAATATAAAAGTTAAGCATAATAGATTTTTTTGTCATATGGGTCTCATGCAGCAGCACTAGTATTATGTGCAGAGTTTCTGCAGTAGTTGCTCATTTTAAAATGCAAAGTTGTGGGATTGCAGTAATATGCCACTGTAGACTGGTTTCAGTAAACCTGCAAGTTAAATGTTTCAGATGCATTGGGGAGAAAAGTTGTTTACTAAGTTGTTTATTGTCTAAATGCTACCAAATGCATATAACTGAAAAAAAATTATCATTGCATTTCTGCATCATGTGCCCATCATGGGTATCTGCAATAAGTACCCATCTTTTTTAGATAGATCTAATTCTTTTTGAAGTCAGTGGGAAACCCTGGGCTAACCTTAGTGCAAGTAAGAATAAAGCTGCTATCAGTACTAGTTTTGAGCTGTGTGATTTGGTCCTTTGAGTTAGCTGACTAAATAGAGGATAAGATGGATGATTGTACTGAGGGTAAATTCTAGAAAATCCAAAGGGCCTCGAAGATGAAAAAGGGATTGGAGCATCTTTCATGTGATGATGGTAGATCTCCAGCTGTTTAGTGTGGAGACGAGCAGGATCAGGGAGGATCTTACTAAGGTCCATAAATATCTGAAGGGAAGAAGTGAAAATATGGAAGCCAGGATTTTCTCAGTGGTACCCAGTGAGGGGATAGGATTGAGGTACAGGAAAATTTACTGAAATATTAGAAAAATATTTTTCTTTGTGTGAGACCGGAGCAGTCTCTTCAGAGAGGTTGTGCAGTCTCCATCCCGGGAGCTGTTGAAAACCCAATTTGACAAAGCCCTGAGCAACCAGCTGTAGTTCGCCCTGTCTATCATGACTAGACAACCTCTAAAGGTCCTTTTATAACCTTTTTGTTTCTGTGTTATTTTATTTATCACTATTTTTATTTGTATTACTTTTTTTTTTTTTGAAGTCACAGAGGAATCAATGTTGAAAGAAGTGGGAGAAAGTGAAATCTAGAGAGCTTTATTCCAGTAGACTGATGGGTTTACATTTAATGTTAGTTTAATTGGATTAAGAAAGCCTTTTTTACATTTTAAGGATGAAAGAGAAAACTGGGCTGAAGAAAATTAGGAAGATACTTTATCTACCTGTAAATGTTCTTCTGAAATCTAACAATAAGCACTAAACATCGATACAATACCAAAAACTAAAATAATAACTTAAACAGTAGGGACATTTTGAAGGAACAACATAAGGAATGTAGTAAGAGGCAGGTATTTATAAGCCCTGTTGGTCTGGAGTTTGGGGATCAGTTCATAGAAGAGTACACAAATGTATGCTTACAGAGTTACCCGACAGATCCTAATATGTTAAAGGTTGTAATCTTTTGAAAGAAGTTGGTTGGCTTTCCTGTTGGCCCTCCTATCAACTTTAACCTCCAACCTTCTCCGGCATGTATCACTACAAATAAAACTGCTGAGCTTTGACAAGAGGATATAAAGTCACTAGGCCATCGCACAGAAATCTCTACATGATTTTTGTTAACCTAAAGCTTAAATGAACACTGCCTAAAGTCAGGGGTTTTAATAAGAAGTCATAAACATTCACTCAAATCACTTTAGTTTTAATAATTACTGTTTTAACAGAGAAGAGAAGAAATATACATATTAAATTATGTTTGACAACTGGAATTTTGTGGTTTTGTTATTGGTTGTCTTTAACTATTACGTGAATTACTGTTCTTCATTTTAATGTATACTTTTTCATGCAAGCTGCATATGATATCGATATAAACATGGCATTTGTGTACAGTGTCATAAATGCATTTTTAGCTCTTGATTAGGGCAAACCAGATGACAAAAATAACTTATGTGCTTGTATTTACCAATAATAATAACAATAATAATAATAATAATCTTTAGATCTCTAGTCATCTATTATGATTTTGGCTTTTCTTTCTCTGTAGTATTTTGTATGACTTTACACAAACCCTTTCAACAACCTAGGCATTTTGCAGGCCCCTACTAAAAGTTTTTGATAAATTATTCCACTCCTGCAAGCTGCATGTATTGTAACCAGATCTGCCATCCACAGTATTACTGTGTCATACAATCACTCAGTGGGTGTTATTGATATGTACCATCACTAGTAGCATTAATTCTTGTGGCTTCCCTGTTCTTATAAGTATCTGATCTCTGAACATAGACTGCACCTTGCTTAAACTGTATTACGATCCTAAAATTATATCTCTTTCCAGTTCAAAACCCTACCAATTCAAACTTAGGTTTTCTGTCTTGTAATTTGTTATTTGCATCACTTATTTTATGGTGATGTATAATAATTCTCTTCATGCATGTTGTTGCTTCTAGATTGTCATCTTTTTCACTTATGAATATGTTATTTTTGGAGCACTTACTTTAAAGGCTCTAAAAGCAATCTCTTCCTTCTGAAGTCCTTCCTTTCTGTACCCAAGATCTGTTCTTGTATGAGTCACTCATATGTTTATCTCTTTGTCATAGTCCACTTTCTATGATTAGGAAAGTTTCACTCTTTATTTAATGAGGTACATACATCTTCCATACTTGGTTATGCTTTCTGTTGCTTTCCTTCACAAATGTAACTAGAAGATACTGGACAGCACTTTTTTTTTCCTTTTCCTAAGTAGTTTGCAGTATGCTAGTCAGGTCTCAGTACATCCCACATCTTTTGATAATTCCACTTTGCTAAACATTTCAGTGGTTTTCATCTTTAGTTTGTTGAATATACATTTATTACATAAATGCTTTGCTGTTTTAGATGCATTATGCTATTGTGTGTTATCTGAGCATGTGTTTTTCTTCTGTGCTTGGACTATAACTAAGTGGTCCATAGAAGGTAGATAAGGAAAACAAGCCTTTTGTATGTCAGTTTACATTCATTATCTATATAGGAATATATTTTACATGGGAAACCTGTTAGGCATTTAAATTTTGCAAAAGACAAATACTGATCTACACACTTGTCCTGTTGTAATGCATAGCAAACTTCACGTAGATTTCTGGTGCTGCCTGTATCCCGCAGTGGATGCTGTTTATCAAGCCATACAGTATGTAAATTTTGGAATTTAGATACTCCTGGAAAATTGAAGACTGATTTAATGTAATTAGAGGGGTAACTTTTAAAAAGCTAAATGTAGTTAGTTATTTCTCTCTCCCTGCAGGATTTTAGATTGCATGAGTTAATATAATATCAAGAGGAGTAAAATTTAACTGAAAATGCATTGTGAGAAAATTTGGTTACTATGCCTTTCCCCCTGTGAGGATCTTCACCTGTTACTTGTATTTTCCTCTGCAATTGAGAAAAATCAGCATGATGTCAGTCTGTGTTTCTTCAGTATTCCCCTTAACATTTAATGCCCATCATCTTCAAAAAGTGAGGCAGGAAGCTGACTAGATAGCTACAGGTGACTACTGCTTGAGGAGAAAGGTAAGATGAGTTAGCAAAAGTCAAAATATTAATACCTTAAAGCAAAAGTTGTCGGCTTACTTTCTTCTTTGAGTCCACCTATATTACATTCAGAAGACTGTTACGTAGTAGACTAGCAAACCCAGACTTTCGAAAAATCACTTTCAGGTATTCAAGGTTTCTGGTGCTAGCAGAGATTTCTGATGCTCTCATGTAAACAGTGTCAGCTACCACATTGCTTATCCAAGCACACAGGAAAGTGTTTTCTGTTTCTATAAAGTTACAGGGTAGTTACAATAGACAGGACACCAACATCTGTCATGGCATTAGGAAGGGATTGCCTGTTGTATTAAGCTGTTGCACCTTCTAACTGGAAACTGCTGTCTGGACATTTTCAGTGTAAGAATGTATTTGCAGTGGGAAAATATAATCTCACCGTACTCAGTTATGGCTTCAGGATCATCCTAAGTAATGTATATAGAAACGGCAGAACCAAAATATGCATATAAAGTTATTAATTGAGGAGTGATTAAGATACCATGTGATATCCATAGGAGGTGTTCAGAGAGCTTTGTAATGGGCACAATAGCAATGATTAGAAGAAGGAATGCTGATCCCTTCATGCATGAAATAGTTTATCCCACTATGGAGCCCAGGAAACTAATAAAGCTTCTGTGGACCAAAGCCAGAGAGGCTTAAATTGACCAGATTAAGGCATTTTCTAGAAATGCTTGCCTTTTTTTTCCCATTTTGTTTTGCATGACTTAGGAATAAAGATCAGAAGAAGCAAAGAGTAAAGAGAATAATCTCAGTTACTCATCACAGTAGATCAATATTTATCCTTGCATTTTAAAAAATGTGATTTTTAACAGTTTAAGAATAGGAAAATAGTTATACTGAGGGTTTTTTCAGTTTTTACAGTGAATTTTAGTGATTCAAGAATGTTTGTGATTCAAGAAATGTGGACATGATATAATCTGGTACTGATTAGAAACCTGGAAATAGGTAAGTGGAACTTAAAGGCAACGATTGCACATATGTCTTGATAAGGTGTGTAAATGTTTCTACATGAAACACACACATGAGGATTGAAATTTTCTAATTTTTTAAAATATTTGTACCATTTCCATCTACTCTTTTCTAGAAATGCTGTTCTATATTTCCCTATCAAAAAAACTTAACAAAAGTAAATGCCATAAATATACCTTGGAATACTAGACAATATATAAACACTTCTCACATTTCTTTCATATATGCTATGTATTTTTTCTTTCAAGCCATAGTTCTGAACTATTTGAAATGACCCTTTAAATCTTATTATATGTTGTTTGAATGAGAATGAAAAAAATATTATATGCTGTATAATTTAAAACTTCACCATTTAGTTGCTGGTATTTTCCACTGGGAGTGAATACCAAGTTGAATGTTCAAAGGAGGTAGACTTTGTTTTAGAGTATCAATATATAACCCCTGAATATTAGTGCCACATAATTGCTTTATCCAATTAGAATGTAATATCTGATGACAAACTGAAAATTTGAAAGAAAACTTCAGTGGGAACTAAAGATTTGAATTGCTGTTTCATGTCATAAAATTAGTGAAGAAAAGGAATTCTTCAGCATTCATAAAGAAGTTTGAGAAGAAATCGGAACAGGAATTAACTTTACTGATTCCCTGCTTTGTATTACAATTACAAGGAAATCTCTATTTGCTGAAACTTAGTATGATATGATTAAGTATTCATTATGCAAGTTTTCATAATATTTAACCAAACTAAGAAATGGTCATTTTGTTAAGAGATAAGTTGATGTCATATCTGCCAATCTCATGGAAAAGTATTCAGACAACAATCCTGCCTTTTGCAGGTATACCCTTCTTTTTTATCTAGGACAAAATCACAGCATACAATGATCAAATTTCAGGCTTTCAACATAATTGTTTCCAAGTACAAACACGTTGTACATGTATAGCAGTGAATAACTACTAACTTACATGTTAAAAACATACAAGCACTGTTTTGGCTTAAAATCTTTTATTCAAATAAGGATAACATATTAGCATTTGCCATCAAAGATTTAAATTCTCATTGTCTCCTTAATTCAAAAGCAAAAAGCCATTTGCAACCTGTAGGCCATGGGATAAAATCACAGAAATTGGGGGATAAAAATGCAAAATTGTCCTCTCACTTTCATAGTTTTCACATCTCACACTTTTTTCAGCCCAATATTTAATGGCAGAAATAGTTTAAACGAGGTTTTAGTGTTCTATTTGAGGTAAAGATTCCCCATCTTCAAATATTGTCCTCACCCCTAAGTAATCCAGTTTCTTAAAAGGCATGTCTGCAGAGAAGGAAATAGAAATCATTATGAAGAAAGCCTTTTATAATGTGATTTTTTAAAATTCTGTTTTGTGCTGTTATCTAGCATTGACTTTTGGAATACAGCGCCTCTAATGTAGTTTTACATCATACATAATTAAACTATGGGACTCACTGCGACTGAAAGTTTTCAAAAATAAGAAGAGTACTAAAACATAATATTATAGCTATTAATGATAACAAAAAAGACTTCAATGTTGCATGAGGTGAAGTATAAATACCTAGAAGATGGGAAAGACTTTTTAAAGAAATCTTTATTTGTCTTGCATAAAAGAGATGTGGAGCAGATACAATGAAGATGGTATTTTGAGATTTGTTTAATTATGTTTGTTCTTTCAAAGCAGACTAGTTACTGTCCAGAATGAAAGACACAATTTGGAACAGTTAATTTGGTATTTTATGTCATTATTCTCCTTAAATTTGATTATATGATTTTTATATTTATGTGAGTATATGTTTTAAAAACATCTCATCCCTAAAAGCTGTATGGATTAAGAATAAATTCTCAACCTGGTTTTTCTATTTCATGTTTGGAGATGTTTTGTTTGTGTAGGAAGTGGCTTAGGAATGAGCTATCTCCATCTTCTATTACACATCATCTTTGTTAGTGTTTACAATGTGTATTGAAACTACACCTAGAAGTTCCAGTAAAATATGCTAGAAATTGCTGTAGAACAGAGCAAGAGATACTTAGTTGTACAGAGTTTAATGTTCAAGTATAAATACACAAGTCAGCAAATGTTTACAGTGCAGTGCAAAGAGGCAGTAAGATAATATTGGTCAGCAAAATATTCACTGATCTGAGTACATCAGAAGCCTGCTAAATTTTTCATGTTTTGACAGCTGAGATATTTAGAGGAAAATAACAGATTGCTTTTGTTAATGCTTTTTGAGAATTATTTCTAACCTTGAGAGGCAATTGGGGATAAAGAATAAAGGTGGTTTGCCAATTCAATGCGGAATTTGACAGCTTGCTAGTGAATGGAGAGAGATGATGGAAACGTGAAAGGCATATAGGTCTTCCTCTGTAACGGTTCTCCACTTTCCAGATACAAAGAAAGAAATTACATACTTAAATAGTCACACGATTGCTTTGCAGAGTTGTTTTGGATGGAGATAAACAGAGCAGACTATGCTGATCAAATTCATGAAGAGGTACTTTGCTTCTACATTTAGAGGAAATTAACGCTTTTAAGGGAACTCATCTGTGTAGATGAAATGAGAAAGCAGTAAATAATATAATGACACCCTGAAGAAAGAATTAGCCAAATTTAAACATTTCAGATATAAGGACCTTCAGAGAGAACTCCGAATGAAGACTGATGAGAGGACTATAGGTGTTTTTAATAAATGAAAATGATTAAGAAAGAAGGGTGAGAAGAATAGAGCTCCACTTAGCTATGTTAGTAATTGCCTAGTTATGGAATACATAAAGCAAATTGTCAGGGTACAGGCCCTGGCATTAGTTTGAACTTTCATGAGACATACCAAGAGGTTGATCTTATCTGTCATCCCATACATTACTGGCTTGTGCACTGTGAAAAGGGAAGAACTCAAGTGTGGCTGTAAAAGATCCATTAAAATTGTGGCTCAAAATGTCCTTGTACCTTTACCAGCAATGAAATTTCCACCACTGTTGGTTTGATAACGTACACCACATGCTCATGAGTTAACTCCCAGAGAATCTGGTACCTGTATTCTAAGTGGAGTGCATCAGCAGAGAGACACCTCTTCAAATCCTCTTGCCATGTTCTCAGGTTCATATTTCAAGATTGTACCCATAAATGCAATGCCTATCTGCATTTCACAATACCTGTGGAAATGCACTGAAGGAGTAAGGTAGATGTACTCAGTGAAGTTGTGCTTAAGCTGGTGTTTCTGAATAAGATTATCCTGTGTAAGATTTAAAGAGGCTAAGCTCAAAGCCTTTGGGAACTTCCTTGAACAGCTGTGGAAAAGTTCTGGAAAATAATCTATAAGACATGCAATTGCAATTCTAAAATAAAACCCAAATACTCAGCAGCAGGAAAGCCATTTTCAGGCTGAAACATTTTGGAAGCTCTGGGCCTGTGAAACATAGACTAAAGCAGTACATCAAGTCCAGGGGAGGTTTGCATAGCCTTCTGCTTGCAATACAACTGATACTGAATTTTTTAAATTAAATTCATAGAAATTTGGTGGTGGAAAACTCAGACAAAAATAATTAAACTCTGTACCTTTGTTAATGAAATAATTTATTGTTCTAGTTGTTTCTTATTTTGGAGCAACTCTTTCTTCTGTGGTGTATCTAAACTCTAGCTGTGATATCATCCTGAACTGCAACCTGTTGGTTAAATTTATGACCCTGGAGATTGTTGGTCATGGAAGATGCAAGAATAGCAAGAGAAATATTCTAGCAAAACCATACTGACCAGATTTGGAAGGTAATCATCTTCTCACTTTTAGAGGTCTGGTCTGCACATAACAAGTTTTGTGTCTACCATCCTACATTACAAATAATTGGTTTTGTTCTTTCCCCCATCCTACAGTGGTAGTATTAGAACAACATATTATGTATTTGATGGGGAAACATCAGTGCTGCCATTTGACAGGGTTCTAAGGATTTTGTTTTTATTCAAATGGTTTTGATCTAAATCATAATACTGTTTGATTCCTAGGCCTGAAGATAGAATGAGAAACACTCTGCAATGTTTCAGAACTGAAACAGAAAATAGCTAAGAAAACTCCTACTTTGAGATTTAATGAGATAAACCTGATTTTGGAAACTTGTGAAACATTAAAAAAAATTAGGGAAGGCAGCGAAGGCAGTACAAGGAGCTTTACATTAAGTTACAGCTGTTACTTGATCCCCTTTATTTTCTGCATTCATAGCATAGACTGCCCAAAGCTTATGGACTTTATGAATCCGCATTTCTGCATATGGAAACTATTCTTCTGGTACTACAGTGCACTCCTCTGGATTCTGATCTTTTCCAGATCAGTGGTTAGTATATGATGTTACAGGACAATGCAAATTCCATTGACTACATCAAAATCTGTATGAAGTATATCTGTGTATCAGGCGTGGTCTCACAGAGAGTTAGTAATAGGTTTTCATTGTTGCCTTAGCAAAAGATGTGTGATGCTTTTGTTTTCCTTACTTGTACACTAATTTTAAGGTATTTTCTCAGTTCTCTTTGGGCTTTGATAAAATTTTTTAACTCAACATGACACACGTCTTGATAGTACCAACTCTAAGTTTACTACTTTTACCAATAAGCCCTATTAACTTATTTCTCTAGTCAAGATACTTAAAATATTTTTGAAACTTTAAAGTACATGTGGGATCTGTCATGTAGGCTATCTGATTTTTTACTTGGAGTTTCTAGAACTATTTGCAGCTTTTAAATAGGTGTATGTCCTTCACATACTTTAGAGCATCAGTTCTTAAATTTCTCTTTCTAAATACATGCAATGAGGGGGGACACTGCCACTTTTTAAGAGGGAAAAAAATACCTTCTAATTTTATGATCAGCTTCAGCTGGACATGACATTCTGAAAAGCTCATGCTTTGAATAAAAGGGAAGAGGAAAAAAACTTGTGAAAATGTTTACAGATCAGCATTTTTCAATAAGAACTTAAAACATCTGAAATTATTTTGTGTAAATGAAGAAAATTAAATCAGGGCAAATCTGGGAAAAAAAAGAGAAGAAGGAGGTGAAAAAGGAAAGTATTGGGATAGTGAGTATATTCCTGTTGTTAACAGGAATTTAAGCCATTCCTATTATAAAACTCAGAGTGAGTATGTGTGTGTTGTGAAAACAGAGCTAGTCTTTTTTAAATTCAATGTAATTGACTCCTTTGATCTGTGTATACTGCAATCTGGCTATTTTATGTGTGTTAGCCTCTGCAGAAGAGGAAAAATTGAGATTTTTTTTTTCAGCAGTTACCTCTCTTTTCATGCTTTGAGGTGATACTTTCCAAAGTCTGAGTTTAGGGCCTTTTCATTTAAAGTTTAAGAACAATACTACTGTTAGTAGCCATATGTCATTTGATTATGGGAGGAAGAAGAAACACAATTTCCGCATGAAAAATAACATTTTTTCTCTACTTCCAGAATAAAATATTAACACAATAAAACACACGTAATTGTTACTTCCCCAGCAGACTGTGCAGGGTGCCTGAGCTAAAACAATAAATAGTATGGAAAATGATAATTTTTGTAGCATTCTCTGGATGAAATAATTGCTTTTCTAGAGACAGTGAGTACTTAGCCACTAATTGCATTGGGCTGGAATTTTACCTCCTTGTGTCAATGGTTCCTAATGGAATCTTTCCTCCTTTGTGACATCTGGTTTGCAAGGCTTGGCTTCAAATCAAGAGGTACATAATTTTGTTATTTAGGAATGACTAGGAGCCTAGTAATTGAAAAGTTAATAAGAAACCTTTTAACACAAAATTCTGAAAGTATCATAGGTGCTGATAATGTATTTGTGTACTCTGGGATTCACTGTTATTGTCAAAGGTTTGTATCAAATGCAACCTGATGATCTTGTGTTTCAGAGTCAAATTCTAGATTTTGTTTAATAGTTTTACAAGAACCATTTCATTGGAGTTACACTGTCTTGTAAACCAGCTGACCAAAGTGTGGTTTCATAAATCCATGTATTGGAGACATTAATGCTGAAGGAATCATTGAAACCTGAAGGAAAGTTATTCTACAAACTACGAATGCACAAGCACAAAGTGCCCATGCATTGCTTTGTTGTGTTTGTCCTTTGCAAAAAAACCAATGTTTCATGCAAGAAATTGCATCATCAAATTTGAAATTTGAAATACAATAAATTTCCTTAATCATATGGGTAGCTTAAAGGTTACTATGGTAACATTGTCATGTATTTTTCAGTTACTTTAAGGAAGAACTATGAAATAAAGAGATGACTAATCATCAAAGTGCTGTATGCAAAGTAGGCAATGTTATGATGATTTGTGGCCCCAATCAGCACACAGTGATTGGTTTAAGTGCCTACCTTAAGTGCCCGCCTTGCTTGCCCATGATTTTTGTACTTAAGACATTTATATACATATAGTGGAATTTCTGAGTGAATATTTCAGAGGTTTTAATAGATGTAATGTTATTAATTGTCTTTGAAACCTGTGTGTTATATTACCTAGTGGATGCAGCACTTGGAGATGAATGTTTTAATGTGTCTAGGGTTTGTTTTTTTTTTTAATGTGGATGAAATGGATGTTTAATTCTAAAGATGCAGAATGAACAGAATTGATTATGGCACAGGAAATTGCAAGAAACTAAGCTCTATTTTTATCTCTTCCAGGGTGCAACTATTGTGGGTTTGGGTGGAAGAGAAGTTTTGCTTCTTAAGATATGTGAATGCTCCATATGCAATTTTTAACCTGACAGGATAAACTGATTTTCTGTTTTAAAATCTGAAGTTATAGGAGATATAACTTCAAAGTGAATAGTGAATCAGAGCTATGTTTATCCCTCTTATATGTCAGAGTTTAAGTGCAATGTTTTATGTATACAGTCATCATGACAGTTAAAAAGGCTATAAAGAAAAGCAATTATATAATTGCTTTAAAGAATTAAGTACCACAGATAAAGGCTTTTAGAAACTACAGAGCGGTTTTAATAATTATATCACCTGAAGTAAAGCTGCAAAATTATGTCCTAATTATTTGCAATGAGTAATTATCTAAGAAGTTGTAAGCTTTAAAGATTTTATGAGAGAGTAGGGGAGTTCTTTGATTTATTTTTTTTCCCCACACACACTAAAACAATACCCCATCATTTTCTATTTTAGCAGTTTTCACAACTTAAACATTAAATTCTTATTGTTGCTTTCTGTTATATTAGTAGTGTGTGTTTTGCAATTCTAATCTTCACGTTTTTCTTTCTTTATCACCGAAGCAGGCCTTTTGAAGCCAGGGAATTTTTCATAGCAATATTGACAGTGTTCGCATTTGCATGATGACAGCCAAGGAATGGAGCAGTAATTTTTGAAATTGCAGAAGTATTTAGAACACTGATAAAAGCTGAAATATATTTTTGATGGATTGAAGTTAAGCATACATGATTTTTCCTGCTGTCAAAAGGCTCTGAATTTAGTGAATATTTGCCTGCTGTGAGAATGCAAGATTAACATCACAACCATCACCCGGGCACCCAAACCCTGCAATTTAATAGCTTTTTAGGTTCTTTCCTTTTTCTAAACAGCAATTAATCTCATTTTAGTACAATTTTCTCGTTTCTGAAGTCGCTCATTGAATCGCTGTTTTGTTCATATTTGGCTTCAGCTCCTCTGCATAGTCATTAAAGTCCCAATTAATGTCACCTTTAGCTGAAGAGTACTCATTTTTATTGAGAAAATGACAGTTGCTGCCATGAGTAGTGCAGTGTAATATACATTAATTGCCCTGTAACACTGGTAATTACGAGTTTTTCAAGCCTCTCAGTAAACTGTCATGCCTAGACAAGACTGTGCTAAAATAGATTACTCATTAGGGAGACCTGTCCTGTTTTCTGGTGGGTTCTTAGTGTTGGTTTAAAAAAAAACTTGAGTTTGAACAAATAGTTGCCAAAAGCAATTTCCTACAACAACATGTCTGTGTTCAGTTTTCCAGCCATCACTTCAGCCTGCGGTCAGCAAACAGACAGGGTGCTGTGGACTCTAGAGATGTCAAGATTTTTATTTAGGTGGATCACAAGGATAAGCTTGGTAATGTGTAATTCAGTGCTTAATATAAATGTTATTAAAGCTGCCTTTTTCAACGTTGTGTTTGTAACAGGTATACCTGGCATTTTAGAAGAGTAGTCAACATCATCAATATTTTATGCTCCAAAAGACTTAAGCACAGTGCTCCAGACTGTCCAAGCAGCTGGAATTACTAAAGTTGTTCTCAGATAATTCTGTGGAGGAACATCAGGGATTATGTTGTATATTATGTGGAATAATTATCAGATCTTTCAGGAGCTGTGTGGCATTGCAAGATGTATATTTTTAAAAACATACGAAAAAAAATGGGGAAATAATTTGGCTAATATTGTGACCACTTGGCAAATGAGGTTTTGATGCATATATTATTAGAAGACCCACCTGCTGATTGACTTGGGAAATGGTGGGAAGCAAGGGATGTATTTCACTGCTTTCTCTTTCTGTTGCTCTCCTACATTATGTTTGTTTTTAAGGACAAAACAGTCTCTTTTAAAGCTCATTGCAGCATTGAACTGACAAAAGAAAACCTTTGTTTTATCTTTGTTATAACACCTGCTTTAGGCAATCTGCTCTTTTGTGCTCTCTCTAAATGAATTTTGTCACAGCCTTTCATATTCTTCTGTGGTGATGAGCTAATGAAAGTAGATAGTACAATTTGTGCTGACCAGGTAGCAACTGCCAGCTTGCAGCTGAGAATAGTTCAAATAAACAAATAAATAAAATATAGTGTTATATCACTGATTTATCCATTACATAACATTAATAGTGAGAAACCTTGGTGTGTTTATCTGTTTGTATTGGTGTGCATTTATCGAATTGTTTATGACAAGACTAATTGGGGTAATTGTAGACACTGAAATTACCTGTCAGCTATATGTAACCACACTCCCTTTCTTTCTGACAAATGATGACAACTGAGGGACCCCGTAGCATTACTCATGATGGCTTTTCGAGTGGTAATAAGGACAATAGGGGCCCTGGCTAATTTGACATGGACAGCCTTCACAACAAGAAGCCAGCTAAATGACTTGTCAGTAGGGGAAAGAAGTCAGAAAAGTAATGGAGTCCCCCATGGCGCTCTGACAGGGAGATGAGGCAATTTCAACGGAAAGTGAAAAGGCTTCAGTTTGTCAAGTATTTAGAACAATCAGAGAACAGCTAGAGGCTGGAACCTGACAATAAATTTGTGAACCATGGTAGCAGTTTCATATAGGTCAGTTATTTCATAATGGCTGTGAAGCTTTCAGAGGTTTGTGCTTTCGTAGCATACTTCACATCAGCCAACTGGTGCTTTGTCACCTTAAATTTGTGCTTCACTTTACACAGTAGGAATAATGGTTAAGGTTACAGAGGAACGGCAGTGTAAGACAGCATGATCCGCAGACACCAATCTGTTGAAAAGTAAACAAAAATTTAGATAGTAATACTGTGATTGCATCGATTACAAGCTAGCGGTGTTAACATGTTCTTTATGATTTTGGCCTGCATCCTTTTTACGGACAAGTAAAGTACTTAATTTCTCATGGACAAAACCAATACAACAAAAGCCTCTGTTCCTATCCTTTCTCCCCACTGAACAGTTAAAATTTCTTAAGGTTCATTTCTTCATGCTTGTTCTTTAATGTATTCTGGTTCTATGGTTTTGACATCTGAGACACCCTTACTGATGATACAAAAGAATTGTGATTTTTTTTTTGACTGCTCAGCAGAAGATGATTTTCCAATGTGTTTTTTAAAAAATCACAACCTTTCAGAATTAAATACCAGTTCTCTGTCCCAGTGATAAGAGGTCTTTTTATCTATGGCTTCAGGAGTCTGTTGGGTTGGTGTTGTTGGTTGAGGGGCTTTTTCATATCAATGGTTCTTACCCGTTTATTTTTGTTGAGATAAAAGTCAAAATATGATTAAAGTATTGTTTCAGTAGCACACTGTGCCTTCTGAACTCCTGATGCAGGCTCCTAAATTCTTTAAATGGGTTTATGAATTGAACACAGATATTGTGAGAAGTGTCAATTTGTCCTTTTGGGCAGAGATTTTTGTGTTAGTAAATAGGATTGAATATATTCATTTCACTGTTTTTCTTAGATTCTGATTCCTTCATTTTAACAAATGTTCTGTTTCTTGCAGATGTTAAAGCTAGTGCAGAGCTTTTTGTTTTCTCTCTTGCATAAAGGTCTTAGAATAGAACCTTTCTGTACCATATTTAAAAAGTTAAGACTGCTTTATTGACACATGTTCAGCTCCCCCATCTGTATCAATCACCCTTTCCTCATTTTTTCCTTCCTGATTTGAAGGAAATTTAATTTAGGCCAGCCAGGAACTTGGCCCTTGATTCCCAGTATCTGAACATTGCTTGTTTTGTAATGATTTTGCTGGGGAAATATGCTGGTAAGTTGAAGGACCGTGTTATTTTGCAAGATGGGTCATTGAGTCAGAGGTAATAAATGTATTTCACCTCTCCACAAAACAAACAAAAAAACCACTTCAGCCATATGAGGTGATCTTTTATGCATAGTATGTCCACATCTGAATCTCCTTTTATTCTGGTGCTTATTTTTATCTAAGTTTGCCAAGTATTCTGCCTATTTATTTTCTGGAATTTTCTCCAGCAAAATTAAAGAAATCATCGACATATGCTAAAGCATCTATTAGCATGTGGGGCCGTGGTTGGTGTCACTGTCAAGATTTTGGGATGTTTGCTCATGATATGATCTACACAGCACCAGGCTTACTGGCATCAGATGGGATTCATCTTTCTCTAGTAGAGAAGAGGGTCTTTGGGTTAATTTGGCTCAAGGACAGAGCTTCCCTCTCTTATGATGGAGGAAGGGGATAAGATCAGGCTCACCTGTGCTAAGCTGTGGAATGACATGCCAAGGCTAGATGGACATGGTGCTTGCTCTGCACAAGAGAAGTTGCCCTCTAAATTAGAGATGGATTAAGGGTGAAGAACTCTCTCTGAAAAACAGCCACAAGCAGGTTGAAAGTTAATGACTAAGAACCAAACACCAAGGCAGCAAAGGGAATGTTGTGGCTGATGTCTACTACCGGCTGTCCAGTCAAGGGGAAGCTATTAATGAACCCTTGTTGCTCCAGCCACAGAAGGCATTGCACTCACAGGCTCTTGTCCTGCTGGAGGAGTTCAGCCACCCCCGACATGTGCGGGAAAAGTAGCACAGTGAGCTGTAGGCAATCCTGGAGATGGCTGGAATGCATAACTTCTTGAGCTGGGTAATAGACAGACCTACCAGAGCGGGTGCAGTACTGATGGTCACCAGTGCAAGCAAGCTAGTCAGGAACATCAAGATTGGAGTGGGATAAAGTGCAGCCTGGGGTAAAGTAGTTGTGCACTGGTGAAGTTTGCAGTCCTAAGGAATATGGGGCAGGCAAAGAGTAAAGTCAGGCCCCTCAATTTTTAGGGACTCAAACTTCAGCTCTTCAAGGAGTTAGTCAGGAGGACTCTCTGGGAAACTGCCCTAGGGAACAGGATGGGAGTTGAACAGAGCAGAACAGAATTGTCATTAAAGATCTTTAAAGACTCTTTCCATAGAATACAAGAGCTCTCCATCTCCACACCTGAGAAATCAGGCAAGGAAGGCAGGACTGGCATAGCTGAGTGAGGACCTGCTGGTCAAACTAAGGGATAAAAAGCAAATGCACAGGCAGAGGAAGCAGGTACAGGTACCCTGGGAAGAGCATAGAGATACTGCGTGGTTGTGTAGGGATAGGGTCAGGAAGGCCAAGGGGCTGGAACTTTGCAAAGGATACGAAGACTAATAAGGGCTGCTACTGGTATGTCAGTCAAAAAGAGAAGGTCAAAGAAAGTGTGTTTTATAGAAGTATGGATTGTGTTTCAATTGCACCAGGAGTTTGCGAGACTTTTTCTCTCTGTAGTGACAATACCTTGATCTAACATTGCTGGCTAAAAAGTATCCCTCATAATGCCTTTTATATCTTTCCTTCAATAAGAAATTTCATTACTAAGTTTGGTTTAGGAGGTATTTTCAGTGCTCTCATCACATTTAGTTGCTGGTTTAGAGGAAGAGGTTTTCTTCTTTTTTTTAAATTTCTTTAAAGGCCATTGCCTATTTCATTTCTCACAAAATATATTAGAACTTAGGAAGACTGACAGAAGTTATGCCTTGTAGCAAGAAACACCTATTTGAGAAAGAATGAGAACAATTTAGTTCTGATGGAGGACATAGAAGAATATTTCATTATGCAGTAGATTAATTTAGCTAAACATGGAAATCTCAGGATCAAAAAAGTCATGACAAGTTATTCTTCAAGTTCTATCTAAAGTTTTATCTAGAACAGATAATATTTGTAGCAACTTGAATTAAATAATTGTACTCTTCAATGAATGTCAAATGGAAAATGCTGATTAAATTCTGAAAGGCAATAAATAGATATATACGGTTTTACACTGAATTTGAGGGAAATAATGGCAACTTTTTTCCATTATCAGACCTTTGAATACTTGGCAGGATTATCTATTGCTATGTACTTAGGACTTCTTACAAATATTGCCATTGTATAATGCTACCTCTGTCAAAAGTACAACATAAAATCAGTGAAGAAAATGTAGGGGTTTTTTTTTCATGGAAAGTTATACAGAAATAGTAAAAATCTGTTTTTTTACTTCTTTCTCCGTCTGACTAAAGTATAACCAGTATAGCCAATGACAATCTCAATTCCTGCATTGAGTATCACTGGAATAGAAATGCAAAACAAAAACATTTATACCAGAACTGGAAACAGATCTGTTCATATCAACTGTATTTCTGTTACAGCAGATACTGCCACATGGGTTATGGGGATGTGCATATCATAGTTCTGGGTTTTCTTAAGTGTAAAGTCGTCTGCAAACATAAAACCCTTTCCACCTATACTCTGCCCATTACTTTGAATTAATGAAATCAAAGTGGACAATAATGTAATTGATTTTTCATGATTACTAAGTCAGAATTCTTTTTAAGTTCACAGCCATTAGGAAAAATTTCCATCTCTGCCCTATTTCTTTATTAAATTGCAGAAGGAGATGTTTTTACAGGAGTACAATATACCGTGTTCAATTTGTAAATGCAGAGCTCTTTCACCAAAAAAAATATGTCTAAAAAAAATATGTCTAGGACCTTTTATACTGTGTAATGCTGGCTGCTCATTCTACATTCTTGCAATGTATTTATTTATTTTATTCCAAAAAAGCAGTCATTGCCTTTGTACTAGCAGATATAAATAAGTGATGGAAAAACTGGAGCAGTATATAGGTTGCAATATAAAAAGCTTTAAACAGAGAGGAAGTAAATATAGTTAGATATGATTAAACTACATATTACCAAGACTTTGTATGTTTTTACTAAAATTTTTAATTGCAAAAGAAATACAACTTATGTGAACTGTACTTCCCCAATATGTAGTCTTAGTAATCCTCTAAACCCTCCAATTCAGTAAGTACAATAATTCATTTGCTTTCTCCATATGTGCTTTTGTTTCTCAGGAAACTAAGGAAGTAGGTTGACCATGAATTAAATAGACACTGATACTCAAAAATCAGGAGAAGCATCTTCCAGATAGAAGGAAAAAAACAAAAAAAGTCACTTTTCTGGTTGGTCCTCCAATACAAGATGGAGATCCATAAGTTAGTGTGTTCTATGCTTGAGTATCAAAAAGAGAGTCTTTTTTAATGGAGGGTAGTGTGACTGTTTATTTCTTTAAAATAAAGAAACTCTCTGTTTAATTTCTTTAACTCAGCATTGTCATCTCTGGCTAATCCAAGTTGAACAGTTTGATTCTTACTCAAGTTTCCACAGAAGTCTAAAATCCAGGAATGCAAGAGATAAGCATATATGCGCCAAATGTAGATAGACTGTCATTTTGTAGGTAGTTGAGAAGGAAGAAATGTATGTATGTATGTGTGTAGATACATTTATTGATAAATAATGATACATAAACTGTCAAATAGTGATACATAATCTTCACACTTTTTAAATTAAAACCTTCATGGATACTACAAACATCTTTCTTATATTATCAAGTGTAAGATCTCAGCACTGATCTGAGATGATAGCAGTAGTTAGAAACTGGATCACTAGGTCTCCCTGTCAATTTTATTGTACTATCATTCCATAATAGTCAAAAGAGGTGGACGGATTATGTTTTATACAGAGTCCAGATCATATTTAATGTCTGGAGACACATGTAACTATCAGTAGAAAATGGAATGAAATAAATTATTCTGATTAAGTTTATGGCATATATGAAAGTCTGTCCTAGTTAGTTTATGTAGTGTTAAACTGCCATTCCAGCAGCTGGCAAAGCTTGGTACTCAGATACTTGGAAATAATCAATACAGATACTATTGGAAATAATCAACTGCATTTAGAAACAATATTGGTAACTAAAATGCCATTTGCTATTTTTATTTGGGTTTCTTATATTTAGATTGTAATTTAACTACCATCTAATTAGTTTTAACTTAGTTCAATTGGAAGAAGTAAAACCTACTTACTAATAAATGACACATGTCATAAAGACACATACAACCTCCTTATTTCCTCTAGGTCAGTCATGCATGAGCTAATGAACTGAATTTTTGTCTCTCTCCGTATTTTAAGAAAACAAATGCAATTTAATTTGTCCTTTTCCCCCTCCCCAAATCAAAACATAGATACAAGCTTTTTTTTTTCCTAGCTGCATTCTTAACTGTTAAAAAATCCTAAAGCACTTGATCACGTTGCATTTTAATTTCCAAGTCATGTGTTGTATTAGTGAAGTGCACATGTTCCTGATTTCAGCTGAAAGTTCTCAGTCTGTTTAGCAGAACACCAGGCTGGCACGAACAAGGTCCTTGCTAGGTCAAAGGCCTGAAGTTTACATCTTTCTTAAATCTGACTTTTGTAAAAACGTAAGAAGCAAAGGTCAGGGCAACTAGCTGATGGCATTGCCTCTTACAGCCACTGATTAGATTAGCCCAACATTTATCAACTACACAGAGACTAACACTTAACCTTTTACTGAAGAATTTTGATGTATCTTTATTTTTTAATGAGGATGTTATTGTCCCAAAGTGTCCCTTAAAGGTTTAGTGCAGATTGTTTTCTCCCATTTAATTGACTAGCAGGCTTTAAATGCTTTATAATTCAAAGTGTATTGTTTATAATTGTGTTTTGTTTTGAGGGTAGAGGTTGAGTAATTTTGCCCTGGAACAATGTTTTTCTAACTATTATGATTTTATCTGTTTAGTTCTAAGATTTTGCTTGTATGTGTTCCATTTACCCAAATTCAAAGATGCAATTTATAGTTAGCTTGAATGCTAGTTGTTTTTTAATCGAAATCATTAACTGAGAAATATTTGCAGTAAGATTTCTTGTTTGAAAATATGCAGTAACTAACTACTATGGGTTTACCTATTATCTGTTAATTGTATTGGACGTTGATCACCTGAGTTTTGAAAACTAATTCACATCTTTGCCAGAAGAAAAGTTGCCTGTGATTCCACATCTTGCAATCTGTATTCAAGGTTTTCCTTCCATGTTGGAATTTGGGGCCTGTAAGTGATATATTTTGTCAGTTACAGGTGTGATCACCTCACAAGAGAGCTGAGCTAATCCCAGATTTGCAGATTGATTGGAATAGTTGCAGCTCTTGCTGTGAGAAAGTGGCAGGCAGGTAACAAACTTCCATGATCATGGTAAATGCAGCATTATACAATTTCTGCGTAGGCAACAGCAGGATCTCAGTGCCATACTGAGGTGAACTGCAGGCAGCTGGGGACTGTAGTCACTACAGGTCTGCATTGGGATCATCCAGGTCCCAGGATGGTCCCAGATTACAGCAGTGGCAAACTGTGATCTAACATGTGGGGTATCAATAGCCTAGATATAAAAAAACTGAAATAACATTATGAGGGTTCTGTAGAAGAGTACTTACATATGGTATAATGTCTACAAGGGGAAATAAAAGCAGTAGGTCACAAAAAGTTTTTCCATGCTGCTTTTACCTTGGAATGTTTCTATTAAATAGCAGAATTAACTAACTTTTGCCTGCTATAGTTTAATGTAAATCCTGAGAAGTTATTGAGCAGCTGGAACACAGAACCTATTACTGGCCTTTGACTCCATGCATGCTATTTTGTGTTGCAGTCATCATGTGAACAGAGATTTCCATAGGATCCCACATCAAGAGTACAATTTAGGGACTTGGTTAGCACATGGGAGTGTATGACCACATTTCTCTACCATGTACTAAAGTGCACTGATAATAGTAAGGAGGACCATCAGCAGGCTAGAATAGTATCTGCTGCTTCTCCTACTTAAAAAGTATAAAAGCTCCAATCTGAACAATTACTATCTCTCATTGCTCTCTAAGTATGTGGAATGAGAATTTCTACAAAGGCCCAATTTCATAAAAGGTTGGTGTAGGGCATAGGTCTTTTTCACTACTAGCAACATTATTGTCTCTTTCCTGTGTTGATGTGATGTCAGTAAAGAAGGGCTCAGACTCATGAAATTAAGACTCGGAGTCATGAGAACTAGAAAATACACTGTTCAGTTTGTCTTTTGAAAAATTGAGTTTGTAAACAGGACAGAGAACACTGATGTTTCCTGAAAAGAAAAAAAGAAGTGGGGAGGTAGGGAGAAATTCCTGTTTATGTGCTCCTGATTTCTTAAAACCAGCTTTGAGAAGCAGCAATATTTTCAGTCTGGTCTTCACTTGCCCGTAGTCTGTGTACTTCAGCTCCATGCCCTAGCTCTAGCCTGGGTGTTTCATAGCAGCAGACTACCATATCCATGTCTGTGTAAGCAAATTGTTCTTGTTATGGTCCCACCAGTAAAATCACTTATCTTAGAGCAGTATTCCAGGCAGTATCTGGGGGTGGAAAAGTGGCCTGACAGCAGTGATGGAACAAATCAAGACACAACTTAATACCAAACATAAAAGTTTCATTAATCTGGAAGAGAAACAGCAGAAGAAAGACTTGCATTTTTTATTACTGAGTCCCATGTTATCTAGTCATATGTCAAAAATTTATTTTCCTGCTTAAATTAACCCTTTGATATAGCCAGATGACTTCAAAGTACAATTATTTTGAATCAGTAGAGTTATTCAAAGCAAATAATGTTTCCTGAAAACATTGTTTCCTAAAATTAATTACATGCTTTGTAGATGTTTAATCTTAGCACTTATTTCAGTCTCACTGTACACTGCAAAGTTAATTTGAATTTAATTTATTATAATTGAAAGTGATTATTTTATTGTTAGCAAGTAAAATGCAGAACAGACAAAATGTTTAGGTTTAGTCACATTGTGGTTACTGGAAATTATTATACTGCATTCTAAATAAATCGAAGTAGTTTGAAACTTCCCAGATCCTGAAAATTAATAATCCTGTTTTATGAAAAATGCATCCAATATGTTGAAACCTGAGCATAAAAAATATAGATGTGTTCTCAAGCACAGAAAAAATGGTGGATCTTCACTGTTGGAACTGGAACTATCCAGTGTAGTTTCAAAACATAAATGTAATGGTAAAATGGTTAAAAAAAAAAAAGAAAGTCATTGGCTTCTGTAAACTAATAGTGCTGAGGGTGAAAGGTCTGAGAGGAGCAACTGAGATGGCTTGGTCTGTTCAGCCTGGAGAAGAGCAGATGGAGGAGAGACCTCAGGGAAGTTACAACTTCCTTGTGAGGGGGAGAGGAGGGGCAGGCACTGATCTCTTCTCTGTGGTGACAGTGACAGGACTGAGGGAACGTGAGGCTGTGTCAGGGGAGGTTTAGGTTGGATATTAGGAAAAAACGCTTCTCCCAGAGGGTGTTTGGGCACTGGAAGAGGCTGCCCGTGGAAGGGGTCACAGCACCAGCCTGACAGAGCTCAAGAAACATTTGGACACTGGTGTCAGCTACATAGTCTGGTCATTGTTAAAATGTATATGATATAGAAGATACTAAACAATCTTATACTCTCCTCCTTAAAGTAGCTAGAGTATTATTTTCTAAATTAAGCGCTTTGTGTGATCAGACGCTAGCAGTAGAAGAGAAAGAAGTGCAGTCTGTAGTACATCTTGTTGGGTTTGTCCCAATGCATCCAAGAGCAAGTGGGCTAAATATGAGCAAATACATTGCTCAAGGTACATCAGTGGTTAAACAACTCAGAGAAAGTTCTTTAAGCTTAAAGAGAGTTATAGCACACAGAATGTTTCAAATCATTGATTGAATCAGTCTAACAAATTAAAAATTTTGGCTAGGAGAGTAATAAGCTCCTAAATTTCCAGTTTTCGAAATTGATTAGTGAGAGCAAAAAACTGTTTTGCAATGAACTTCAGTCACTGTAGTGATAGTAAATAGTGGTTGATTTTTTGCCAAGTTATAAATGTATTACAAAAATACCCATTTTAACAGTGCTTTCTGTAATTTTTTTGTTCCTAAAAGTCAGTCATTCAGAAAATGTACAACTTCCTTTACATAATTCAATATCTTGCCAAAGTCAGTTTGTTCTGTAATAAAAGTTGTACCACAATATTCATGTTGATTCTGCACATATGGAATCAACTGCTATATTGAAAATAACTTGTATGTTCTTTTCAATTTACAAAACAAATAAAAAAGTAGCCCAGAACAAATATTTATTTTATATATTGTATTGAATTACTAATGAAGCTAATTCTAAAAAGAAAGTATTTGCCCTCATGGAATTCAGGTAAATCTCATGAAACTATAATGAAAAGCAGTCACACATTGCTCTGAAAAGGGAAAATTACTCCTATTTATCATATGCTTTTCCTTAATCAATTTAAGAAATTTACACTTTAAATTTAGTGGAAGGGGTGTGCAGGAGTGGAAAAACAAACTGCATTTCTTTTAACATGGATTTTTCAGAAGGTAAAATGTTTGTATTAGAAAGCAGGGATGGTGCACAGATTTGGTTGTAGTATTACTCAAGTCTCACCATGTTTGCCTTGTCATGAGGAAAATCAAAATTTAGCCGAGATTACTTTAATACAGAGCATCCCATCATAAGCATTACCCTCTTCCACTTACACATACATTTATTCATGTATGTGCAAGCATGTCTATAACTGTTCCTGCTTTTTATGTTACCACAGCAATATATAAATCAACAGGTTAGTGCTATTCTGACTTTATTTCCTGGGAATCATTTAATATATAATTTATAAACAACTTTTAAGTTAAAAGACAGGATAGACAACTGGAAAATAAGTATTGACTTGAAATTCTCTGTCTGAAAATGTTTAATTTGTTATGAAACTTACCTCCAATTTGGTGGTGTTGTGAGGTGGGCAGTTTAATGATTTGTCATTTTTCCACATTTTTAATTTGAATTGTTTTAATATATGGATCGGTCTTGCACTTTTTGAAGTCTAAAAGTGGATACCATTGATCATGGAGCTCAAACTTGCTACTAATTCTTGGTGTCTTTTAACATATCCTGTCAGCTGAGCCATTAAAGCTCAGCCATTAAAGCAGAACTCTCAGAAGATATAAGTATGCTTGAGTGTATTAACAAAGATAAGCAAGTACTAAAAATCTGAAAAGCTTCATCAGACTGCAGTGGAGATAAGTTCATTTCTGCCAAAACATTCCTTTTGGTTACTGGATATCAAAATGACCTGTTTCTTTGATTTCTTATAGTACTTTACTTTCTTTTATTTAAAAATAATCTTTGTCACTCCAGAAAATTTGTTGAGGAATTTTTGTGTTGGCTGTTGGGGGCAGTTTTGGACAGAGAACAAAGTTTTCCTAAGTTTCAACATTTCTGCTATAAAAGTCAAAGTGAAATGTCTGCTTCAGTCCAGCTGAGAATATATCAATTATTTGGGTAAACTTGAAATGTTTTCTTTCTTGTAATTTTTAATAAAGCAACAACTGCAGTCCTACAATGCTCTGTATTTAATGTGGATAGCTGTTGCAGCTCTGGAGAATCGTATCCCCTCCTCCACTCATTTTTAGTACTTCAGTGGAGTTAAAAGAGTCTAACCACATGTCAACATGTTAAAAGAAAGGGGAGGGGGATTGGGGGAATGCTTTTTAATGCTGAAATATGTTTCAGCAAACTAAACTGAAAAATTTCTTTTAAAATTTCTTCATTTTGGTCAAAAATTACTAAATTTTAATGTTGCTAAATCAAAACATGTTTGAGCTCTTTTGTTTGGGTTAATGCCTGCATTAAAACTCTTCATTTTGAGTCTGGTGTCAAAGTGAATGTTATGGAGTGAGTTTCCAGATTTTGCTCAGCCAAGTAGTGAGTGGTACAGCTCATTTCTGCATTGCTTCTCTGATGTCTTTACAGTAGGGAGTAACAACTGGAAAAGTAACTCCCTGGACCAAGCTGAGTTTTGAGAACATTACAACAGGGTTTTGTTAGAAGTACTGTTTACTAAAGATCCACCTGAGATCACCAAGTCGCTGATAACAGTAACTATAAAGAGTCAACTGATGTCATCCCTGACTTCTTAGTCAGAAAGACCAGTAATCCTCAGATGTGATTAACAGCTGGTAATTGCAATTTTTTTTTAGCTTTGAAAGCAACCATTTTTTCTGTTGAATTTATGGAAGTACAAAGAAGCATTCATTGCCTACTGTTAAATCTGGTTCTGACAAGTCATGCATCACAAATATAATTAATGATCAACTATTATTTAGTAATTCTATATAATTTTGTTTGCATCTCATCCCATTTCTTGTATTGATGTCAAATTGTGATATAAAAGACAACTAGAGTTGCTGATCAATGACTAAAATACATGCTGATATAATCAAAATGGCATAAAAACAGAGGATCCATTAAGTTACAGATCATAGTGTAAGCCAGAAATTAAACAACTGTGAGATGCTGTAGTGTCATGAGAGATTTCAGTACATCTGTTTACCTTCCATTCATGTAAGGGAATCATGAATGAGAGGGAATTCTTCAAAACAGGAGGAAAAATCTGAGCTATTAAACAATATTATATGTTGAGAAAAGAGAACTTTTTGTTCATTAATGTTTCCTCTTCATTTTGAACTATTGCAATAATTTCCATGTCATTGTGCGGGCCACATTGTTTTCACATATTGCATCCTGTGAAGTGTCAGTTGACTGTCTTTGCCTTTATGGGCAGAGCATTATTTATGAGGTACATTTTCTTCAATTGTATTTGGAAGGTCCCTATCATACAGCCCAATGCCTGCAACTCCTGACTGAATGGTCAATATTTCTTCATTTGTGTTGTAGTGAGGTAATCAAAACCATTTTGCCCCCCACATGTTGGGAAAAAATGCCACATAGTATAAACAGTTCTGTGTAATATATATGTATGTATTCACAACATCCTTAATGTTTACTTACTTTTTTTTAAGATACCATCTATTTTAATGGTTTTATATTAAACTTACAAAGACAGAGTTATTGGCCTATCCTTAATGCAGTCAGTGAATTATATCTAGGCACAAAGTGACAAGTAATATTTTCATTCTGATCTCTGAATTTCCTTGTAGGTGTGGTTTGTCAGACCTGTAACAATACCCTAATGCCAGGGATTGGAGGCTGTGGTTTAATATGTAGTAATGCACATGGCACTGCTTTTACATTAGTATTATTTCTTTCAGTGTGTTGTAGTGAAATGATATTTTAAAACCAGGCAAACTATTGATACTTTTATTGAATGAAGTAATTTATTATAGAAATATTTTAGTCTTTTGACATTTCATCATCAAATAACAGTGAACATAATACACATTTCCCATAAGAACATTCTTGAGAGCCAAATATTTACCCCTCAAATATTCCAAATGTAGAGTTCATGGGTGAGAGGCTGCACATGAGGCACCATGGGCACTGCCAGCCCAGAGAGCCAAACGTGTCCTGGGCTGCACCCAGAGCAGCGTGGGCAGCAGGGCCAGGGAGGGGATTCTGCCCCTCTGCTCTGCTCTGCTGAGAGCCACTGCAGGGCTGCACCAGCTCTGGCTGCCAGCACAGGAGGGACATGGAGCTGCTGCAGTGACCCAGAGGAGGGCCTTGAAGATGATCAGAGGGATGGAGAACCTCTCCTGTGAGGATAAGCTGAGAGATATTGGGAGTGTCCTAATTGCAGCCTTCCAGTACCTGAAGGGAGCCTAAAAGAAAGATGGAGAGAGACTTCTTACAAGAGCATAAAGTGACAAGACAGGAGAGAATGGTTTCACACTGAGAGTAAGTTTACTGGAGGTATTAAGGAGATCTTTGCTGTGAGGGTGGTGAGGCACTGGAAGAGGTTGCCCAGTGAAGGGATGTCTTACCCCTGGAAGTGTTCAAGCCTAGGATGGATGGGGCTTGCAGCTACCTGATCTAGTGGAAGGTGTCCCTGCCCACGGCAGGGAGTAGGAACTGGATGACCTTTGAAATCCCTTCCAATCTAGACCATTGTATGATTCCATAATTGTAATAACTACTCTATGGGCAACACAACAAAAAGATGTGTCTAAAGATGACCTTGTTAACATAGAGTGGTAAGTCAGAAATATGCCAAAACAAGTTTGGTCTCTACTTTGAAGTACTGTTCTTAAAACTGATATTCAATTTTACAGTTCATCCACTGTTTTCATTTTAGTAATAAAAAAACCTTTGAACTATCAGCATGTCTCCTTGAAAATCTCCTAAATTTTTTTTTTATGATCTAGTGAATATAGAAGTGGCATAAAATTTAAAATTACATAGACCATTTAACTATAAGTTAGTCCAACATGAGAATTACTGATTTTTTTCAGATTCATCTGGAAATCCTGAAATTAACAAAAGGTGAAGGATTTTCAAAGACATTTTAATGTTAAAGATATTTATTTTAAATTGAGAACTTCCTATTGGAACTTGCCTTTCTGATAGTACATTTAAATTGTTGAGTTTGTTTCTCTTGTTTTTTGGAAAAATTTTTAAAATACATACTGTTTCACTAAGCTCTGGATACAAAATCAGGAAAAGTGGTTCCTTGCTCCTTACATAACTTCTCTTAGATCATTTATATTTCTGCAACTAAGTGCCATCATTTAGTATCTGTTGGATTATTATCAGCCTCTGTTGTAAGTTTGTTAGCAAGTGCCAAATAATGCTGAGTGAGGATAGTGGTTTAGCTCTGCTTTTCTAACCTAGTGCATTTGAGACCTTTATTTCAATTATTGTCCAGTTGTTTCACACCACACTTCTGGTTCACTATATGTGAAAGTAGTTAGAGGTGGTTCTTTCTTCACACTTTATAGCTCATCTTTAAAACAAATATTTTTGTTTTGCGACTGCACAGATAAAACAAAGGAATTGAGTGTACATTTCTTCTAGAATAGCTTCTCTCTTTTTTCTCATTCAGTTGGTAGATGACTGTAAAGAAAATTACCACTGTATGTATCTCTGTAATTCAGTTTTAGACATGCTGAAGCATAAATTCACTCACTATACAAACACAAAGTTAAGAACAGTAATAAAGTGCGTGCATAAAATGGGGTTTTTGCTGTCACATTTGATTCAGTCGCTATTGCGTTGTTCAGTTTTACTGTTAAATTTAGTTCTATTTGTAAACAAAAAACGTTCAGCCCTACTCAGCTATTTTTAATGCAGGTGAGCTTGTTGGGGGTAGTAGGGGTTGTGTTGCACTCCACCTGTCACACTTTGCCTCGGCCAGAAGTTGGTTTACAGTCACAATCTCTCCATTGAGAATTTTGTGCCTTCATTTACCATTAGATTTGCTGTGTGCTTTGTGAACTGCAGTATTCACAATGAGTCCACTTCTCCAGGTGGAACTGACATAATCAGATGGTCACCTGGTCCCAGGAACCTTTTATGAGCTATGTACTTTACAACCAGGACCTTGAGAAGAATTCATAAATTAAATTTAAAAAGGGGAGGAAGAAGGTTTATGAAGTGTGTGATTGGCATGGGTATTGCTTAAAGATAATTTTTATTTTTTTCCCCCGAAAACTAGAACAGGGAACTAGTGATTAAGCTATTACAGATCTCTGGTGGTGGTTTCATTTCTTTCAGCATACCTTTGATTGTTCTCTTTGCTTTAGGCTTGAGGATTATTAGGCAGGAGTAATCTGGATAACACTGAATCAGAAGAGCTTGAGGTGGTGGTATGTGTTGTAAAAACAAGAAGTGAAATTAGAATAGTTGCAAATGCTTCTTCAATTAGAAAAGTTTACCTGTCTTTATGTGTAGAGAACTTTTGCAATTTGAATATCTTAACATGAATAAAAATCAGACAAGCTTAAATTCTTAAGCTATGTCTGTGGACAAATAAGTATGGTTCAAATCCATCTTGTTCATTTCAAAAGATTTCCTTTAATCTTTTCAAACTCTTTCTTTTCCTGCATTCTGGATGATTTTCTGATATCTTGTTTTAGAAATATATGTCCTACTATACAGATATTTGTCTTTTTTCGTCAGGCAGAGAGAACATATTTGAGTCTGTTTAATTTTGTTAGCGGTGGTGAGATCATTCCAGATTGCTTGAGAGAGCATTTTGTGTCACTAGTTTTATGTAATACATTCAGAAAAGTGTAAGGTTTTGTCACTGTGTCCAATCCCCAGCTGTGATAAAAACTGTATCTTATAACTTATTTGTTAAACATTTCAAGTGGAATTTTAAAATAATTTAAAGGTCCTATTGCTCTCACTGGAAGTTTTTTCTAGACCCAGTGCATAAGTCTTCCTGATGTGTTGGTGGAGGACAATACCTTGTCCTCAGCCTTTATTCTCCCTAGGCTGGAAAGACCAAACTCATTTAGTCTTTCCTGTGAGCAGCTGTTCTTTTTCCTGAGCAGTGCAGTCGCCTTGCTCCATATCTGGCTACTACTTATTGTCCTTCCTGAATGACCTGTCTGCGGTTTCCAGATGAGGACTAAGCAAGTCTTCAAGAAAATACAGTATTTCTAGATTTGTACTGAAAATCTCTCTCCCTACAAAAATAATATGATTATTTTGCCTTTCTTTAGCTTTATTGCATTGTGTCACTTTATTAATCAAATGTTACATGGATTGATTGCTTCTTCCTCTGGGAAAGCAAAGGGAAATATATTTTTTTAATGCAACCTTTATATCTATGTGTAGGTTTGAACCAAACTGTAGCAATATTTTGAGCATGTTCCTGTTAAGGTGCAGATCATGTACAAAAATCAGATTAGTTACCTGCAGTAAAAAAAAAAAAATTGGGTAAGTGAAGCAATTACTAAAAAACATTTGGTTCATTTCTGAATCTTTAGTATTTGAGACAACAGATGTTCTTAGATTGATCATGGCTTCCAGTCAGTGATATCAAAAGTTTAAAATTTTTCTGTTGCTGTCACCACATCTACTTTTTTATTAGAATATTTTAAATTTTTATTAATTTGATTTTTTTATTAAACCTGGGGAAAAATAACCCCATGTACCAGTACAGGCTGCGGGCTGACCTGCTGGAAAGCAGCTCTGTAGAGAAGGGCCTGGGCGTCCTGGGGACAGGCAGCTGGCCATGATCCTTGTGGCCAAGAAAGCCAATGGGATCCTGGGCTGCATTAGCAAAAGCATGGCCAGCAGGTTGAGGGAGGGGATTCTGCCCCTCTGCCCAGCCCTGGTGAGCCTCACCTGGAGTGCTGTGTCCAGTTCTGGGCTCCTCAGGACAAGAGAGACAGGGAGCTCCTGGAGCAGGTCCAGTGAAGGGCAACAAAGATGATGAGGGGACTGGAGCATGCCTCTTACAAGGAAAGGCTGAGGGAGCTGGGCCTGTTCAGCCTCAAGAACGATGAAGAGACAGTAATGTCTAGCAGTATCTGAAGGGAGGGTGTCAGAGGATGGATCCAGGCTCTTCTTCCAGGTACCAAGCAACAAGACAAGACACAATGAGCAGAAACTGAGTCACAGAAAGTTCCACCTGAACATAAGGAAGAACTTCTTTACTGCATGAGTGACCAAGCACTGAAACAGATCATCCAGAGAGGTTGTGAAGTCTCTTTCACTTGAGATATTCAAGAACTGCCTGGATACAATCCTGTGCCGCAGGGTCCAGGATGTGAGTGAGGCACAATCCTGTGCCTCCGTGCGTGAGCAGGGAGGTTGGACCAGATGACCCACTGTGGTCACTTCCAACCTGACCCATTCTGTGATGCTGTGATTTTTTTTTTTAATTATATATTTACACAGTAGCAATCTAAATATGGTATCTGGTTTGGGTTTGTTTCATTTTTTAAAAAAGGGAATGCAGTTTGGGTTCTTCTAACATAAATCTTGCAACTCTTGCAATATATAAGTAATGTATTCTGAAATTGCACAATTGTCCTTAAATGCCCATAAGGAAAAAGATCTATCCGGTTTTATTCATATTTTTTTTTAAAGTCATAGAACAGGCTTCTGTGCAAAGTAAACGAAAATTAAAGCATTAAGATTATTTTACCCACAGTGATGACATGTTACTGCCTATATTACCTCACAGCATGTCACAAGACATCATTACATGCTACTGAGTTTTATTTCATTTATTCCAGAATCTCATCAAGGCACTTCAGTTTAAGTATATCAAAAATTAAAAAATCACTCAGTACCATAAAGCTCCTTAAAGTCAGATTTCCATAAATTTGCACAGTACTAAACATTGGTGGTGTTAAGCAAATGAGAGCAAATAAGTACATTAAAGTGGAAACATTACTTAAGCAAAGAGAAGCTGTTCTGTACCATTTCTATCATTTTCTATGTGGTCTGACTTAATATTTTTTTAATTAAAGAATGGTTCAAAAGTGCCTGTAGGTAATCAAAAAATTATAAATTAATTTTTAATTCTTATTTTTGCTGGTTCAGCTGGAATTATAGTTTTCTTAATCTCCTGAATTTACCATTTTTCTGCTGTTGCCATAGTGAAATCAGGTAGAACAGGCAAAGCTGTATTTCTTCTTCTCTTTGAACTTAACTAAAAATAATGCTTAATCTATTGGTGTGGCTTTAGAAATAGCTTTTAAAAATGTTAATGTGGATTTAGCAACTGTGGAAACAGAGATAGTCTGGCCTCAAACTGGAAGTTCTATTGGCCCTCAACAAAAATGCAATACCTGTGCAAGTTTTCCTTTAGCAGTTCATCCTAGTGCTTTTCATCCTAGGGAGGCTTGAGAGAAAAATTTTATATAAACCTGTGTCAATTTATACATCTTGATGTCATGTACTTCTGAGCAGGGGAGGACTTCAGGGCAGCTGGGTTTTGTGGCTGGGCAGCTTGTTTTTGTAACCAGAGCAGAATATACCATACTATTTCAGTGATAATCAGTTTGCATCACTTAGCCTGATGGAAATAACTTTGTCACTGGGTAATTCTGCTTAACAAAGACTTAGTGAAAAGCTCCAAATACCATTGAGAATTCATCTCATTCTTCAGGAGGATGGTGCCAGACTTGCTGGGTATATTTGTATTCGTGTGTAGTAATATGTAATAATGTCTACCTGAGGTATACTAGTCTGCTGTGCACAAACCTACTAACTACAAAGTTGCCTCCAGTGTAGAAATGCTGATTTGTAAAAGTGTGATGCCTCAAAGGTACAAAAAGACAATTTGAAATCTGTGGCAAAAGCCAGTAGTTGATACTGAAAGATCCTAGAAGTTGTAGTTGAAATTGCGTAAATGTTCCCTCTTACTTATTGACTCTATTTTCCTCTTTTCGGTGTGTTTTGGGGGTTTGTTGGGGTTTTTTTGTGCCTTCCAGTTAATAATGGTGTAGCTTGAACAGACGGGAAGGCCCCCACCTCTTTTGCAAGAGTGCTATAAACTGAGGGAACTGACAAGAATCTTTTTATTTTCTATATTGGTCTTCCATTACTCAGTTCAAGTTGAAGGTGTCTTCAACATATTCAGTAATCTGTACTGAGGTCGGAGCAGATGGAAACCTTATGTCAGCACCTCTCCTTAAGCTGCATTATGGCTGTTCCTGACAAGTGGATTTCTGTGAGAGACAGCTTTCTTGAGAGGTTCCTGTGGAATTCAAGAACCATTTTAAACTATTGTCCTTCCTTATGTTTAGAATGCATAGTGTTTTTTGATATTGCAATCACAAATATAAGCACGAGACTGGAAAATAAGCACTTTAAGAAACAAAAAAACCTTGCAATTTTTGGCTAACAAGGGGCAGGGAGAGACAGCTGGTCAGAACAGATACTAATCTTATCACTTAATTTACTTACTCTGAGCTTTTATGCAATGTAAGAACCAAAAAACAACAAAGTGGCTGTGCTCAGGTGGAAGTTAGCCAAGTCTCAGAAAGGTTGGTAGAACTCATTATTCATGACGTTTCAAGCTGCTTACTCAAGCTTAATTTATCTTTGAAGGGAAAAGTGGTGTTTATTTTTCTTCTTGTTTCTTTTATTTTCTATTTTGCTTTTGTCTTAAAGGGAACAGAAATTGAACAGGACTATGAGCTCAATAGGCCACACTTCTGTTTTGATTAAAATGAGACTGCTAGTGCTGTCTTTGATGCTATTAGATGTCTGCAACCAACAATGTTCATTTATCTAGCAATCTAACAATTGCATGGCAAAGAAAGGAAAGGAAAGAAAAAAAATAGGAAAAAGGAAATGGGACAAAAAAAAGGGAAGGGAAGGGAAGGGAAGGGAAGGGAAGGGAAGGGAAGGGAAGGGAAGGGAAGGGAAGGGAAGGGAAGGGAAGGGAAGGGAAGGGAAGGGAAGGGAAGGGGGGACACAAGAATATGTAGTCCAGCTGTCTTCCGCTGTTTTCAACATGTATTTGTATGAAAAAAAAGGCCAATACTATGTGATTTTATAGTGTTGCAGACTTCTGCCTCAGTTCTCATCAGGCATGTATATTTGTATGTCTTCCTTTTGAACATAATTTTGTACCTTGATGGTGGGCCCAGAATAGTTCAGTGCATAGTAAGCAAAGAAAGCTGAAACACAGTCAGGTTTAGTGTTGGTATATGTACTGAGAAGGGGTAAATAATTGCAAATAAATCTAAATAGCATTAATTTTTCAGAAGGTGCATGTAGTAGAGCTCTATGTGTACATGTATAAATAGTTAAGAAGAGAGAAGGCAGAAAAGGAAAGTAGATTTCTCATCCTCAGTTATGCACTTACTTCACCTGATAATGAATGTAACACTTACTATAGATTGCCTTAGTGGTCTCCTAGAGTCTCTCCAACTTGCACCAAGTGAAAATATCTCTTCTGGGAGACTGGATATTTTGCAGGTGATACATAAGATTTGTGTGTCTCAGGATGTACTCCTTTCTGAATAACAACTAAATCCCAAATTATTTTTAAATATGAAGTGGGGCAGGACCAGTTTGAATTGAACAGACACTGGATATATGAAACAACTGAGTGATAATCTGAGGAGCCTCAGGCATTAAAAATAAGTGTGTGCCAGACACAGTTAAAGTTTGCCAGTGGATTCCAAAGGCAGTGAGAATATTCAAGGTCAGAGGTGTTTGCCTTCCTTTTGGGTGGGCATCAAGTGCCACAGTAATGGGCAGCAGACACATCCTTTTTCGTCTGTTGTCTGCTTAATGCAGGTAGATGACTTACATTTTGAGAGACAGTAAATTTAAGTACAGCATCACACATAAAATGCTTCTGCTGTCAATTATGGCAATAGGGTGTTTGGTAGCTAACTGCTAAGCAGCATTGTGTGGAGATACTCAGTATGATTTACTGTCTGGTCTTCTAATTCTCTGATCTGGGAAGTTGGACGCGCAGATGAGCTGTCCTCCAGTTTTTAATTCATCTGTTACATTGTTTGCTTTATTGCATATTTGTGTATAAGGATTTGAAGATATAGAATTGTCTAAGAATTCATTCCAAAATGTCTTGAGATAGTGTTAATGCTGGCCTCACGATTTATGCTCAGCAAATACTAAACACACAGATAAATAATGCCTTTATTTATCAATATTTCTGCTATCAAAATTTGCTGAGCAACTTTTCTTATTAGTTTGGTTATGTTTTACAATAATTATTTAACAAAAATCTGATGCTGTAAGAGCAGGTCTGCCTTATTGGTTAAATGCACTTTTGGCCTATCTTATCTTTCTGGTGAACACTGACACCAGATAAACAGCTACACAGAAAGAAAGGATTGTTGCAAACTATGAGGCACTCACAGATTATTCAGATATCATCTTGCACTGGCCTCAGAATGGCCTGTTACTTTCAGCCTTAAAAGTAAACAACTGTTAATCACCTAGTGGCAACATGAGTTGACCAGCACTTGTGGCTGCCTGGACTTCAATCTAACAGTACTCAAAGGCTCTTCTCATCTTTTCTGTCACCCAGGATAAGAGGTGGTTTGCAGCCAAGCATTCCTTTGAGGAGGCTGCTGTGAGTTTAACAAAATGTTTGAAATAACCTCAGTAACTCCTCTCAACACTGATCCACAGCTTCAAATGTGCAGAATCCAACAATAGTGGCCTTGCATCGACAGTCTCTGGAGAGCAAACTAATGGCATAATGTTTTCTAAGGGAAACTGAGTAACAAGCGAGTACCTCAAGAAGCAACATTCCTTGCCTGGATTTAATCAGAAAGTGATGCTTTCAGCAACAATATGTGGAATAGTTCTGCAGTGCAAGCAGCCATCTTTGTTCCCTGCTTATTCAGAGAGTACTGCCATTCTTGCAATATATTAACTGGTAAATAGAAGTAGCACAACTTAAAATAGAAGCAGCACTGCTTTAGTAAACTAGTCCTCAAACTAGTCCTCAAAAATGCATGTTGTAGGGTTGGAAGGGTGTTGTTGTTTTGAACATTAATACACTTACAAAACAGTGGACAGTAAAACAATGTGCTAACCTGGAGTTAGGAAAGACAAATACATAGATGCCACACCTAATACAGAATAGAATGTTAGACTTCCTCCACCGGAATGTAAATTCTGAAGCTTCTGAAAAAGATAGAAGTTTTTCTTGTATTCTGCCTTTCAGATCTTAGGGGTTTGTGGCTGAGCTTCTTTTGCTTAGTTATGTCCCTCATCCAGGGTTCCTGAATACTTTGCCCTGTATAGAAATAGTTAACTAATGTAGAATCCTTGTATTTCCCAGAATATTGCATTTGTCTCCAAGTTATCAAACAACATACCTGGAACACTATCTATAATATCTTTTAGCCAGATACTGGAACTATCTTCCCAGGTAGCCAAAATGCATTGTTTTCCAAGATGCATACCCAAGTGATCCCCTCTAGTGCCAGAAAAAGCCACCAGTGTGCACTCACAGCCCAGAAGGCCAAGTACATTGTGGGCTGCACTAAAGGGTGGTCAGGCGTTGCTGGCAGAGGTTTGGATGTTCCATCCCTGAGAGTGTTCAAGGTCAGGTTGGATGGGGCCCTGAGCAGACAGGTCTCAGTTGGTGGCACCCCTGTCCACAGCAGGGGCCTTGGAACTAGATGACCTTTAAGGTCCCTTCCAACCCAAACCATTCTCTGAAAAAACTGTGGCCATTATTTCCATGAAACAATCCAGCAGTATAAGAGTTAAAAATCTCTTCTAAAATGCAAATGTGAGTATGATGTTAATTTTAAGTACATCGCCTCAGTCCTGTAGTGCAGGCATAGGATCACCTTGTAGAGTGTCTTTAGGGCACAAAACCTTACATTCTGATGCGCAAAGAAAGCATCTACCTGATTTTTGAATATGCTGAGACTGAAAAAAACCCATATTGTTCCTTAAGTACACGCAACCACTTGAGAGTTGAGCATCTGGAACACTGCTAATAAACAAAACAAACGAAAAAAAAGAGTATATTTTAGTAGATGTTAGGACATGAACCAACAGAAACTGAGAAATTCAAAGTTCACTCAGGGCTCTCTTCTCTTAATGACAAGCTGCCTTGAAGTCAGTATGTGTTTTCTTTCTCACTCACTGCATCAGTCTTCACTTAAAAAGCCTTGATCCTTGTAAATCACTGTAGCCTTAATGTTATTTAATCATAGTTTTTAAAAGTTAATTTCCATGAGAACTGTATTTTTTAAAAAAAGCCTAACTTGTCATTGAGGATTATAAAAATCCTTTATTTGCCTGGAGAACAGTACTCAGATCTGAATGAAGAAGTGTAAGTGAAGAATGTGTTTCGACAGTTTGTTTATTAAAAATGTATTATGCAGCTAAAAGTTATATTGTATTTATATTTTAATGACAGTGACTTGCACAGTTTCTGGTTCAGTCTATTAATGTGTATTTAAAACTGTGCTATGAAAAATTCTAAAATATTTTAAATGTCCCCTTATGCCCACATAAATATCACTCTATTTGTTTTTATTTTTCGAAATGCCACAAGCAATTTAATCATATTATAAGCTTGATTAAATGCTGCTATTTTATTGAAGCTTTAACAGTCTCATTGCAGAGGTAAAAAGATAACTAAAGTAAAAAAAAGTTCCTTAAGATTTAATCACATCTGAGTGAGGTGTAACTGTAGAGAGAGAGGCCTGACATTAGTTTCCATCCACCTTTTTTTCACCTGACTATTCTAGCTTCCCTATCAACTGCATATAATATCAGTTTGTGGCATTCATGGCAATGCCTCCCTTTCTCAGCCCAAAGAAATTCCCACTTTTATGTTAAAACCTCCATGTTAAATGGGAGTCTCACAAAGTATTAGTAAACTTTGACTTTTTCCTTGTCTTCAGTAAAAATAAGACTTCCCCCCACTACTGTGGTAACATCAAAACTTAAAGCAGATTAGGTTTTACTTGCTTAATTTTACCTTAAGCAGCATGAACTGGATGCCTGGATCCTTGAGACATATTGTGCTGCTAGCATCTGTGTGTGAGGCATGTAGTACTTGTCCATGCCGTGGACAAGTTTCCTATTATCTTCACAAGCATGTGATCCGAACTTGTTAAACTTTCTTGGGCCACATCTGCAAGTAAATACTGCAGCCTTATGGATTACAGGTTAAGGATCAGATTTTGTAAGCAAAAATTATCATTCAGTTACTTGATTTGCTAAGTGCTGGATTTTTTACTCCTTTCTATCAGATTTGGTGAAGTCAAAGTAGTACAGTGCTGTGTGTTTGCCACTGGATCACAAAATTGTGTGGAGGATTGGAAAACTGACAGGAATGATAAAACTCCACCACCTACCATTATCTTCAAATTGCATTCAGAGTTTTTAAAATGCACTGTCTTAATGCACAAGTACTTGTATTTGATTTTAAAACTCTTTATAAATGAACAATAGAAAAAAATACCTTGTTATAAACAATTCTGAATTAGGACTGCAGCAGCTGTGTAAGTGGGAAGTTTCTTCCTAATCGAAGTACATTTCTGAGCAGTGGCTCTTAAATGTTGGCCAAGATATACAATGCTGTGTCATCAGCAGCAGTAAACTGGTCTAGACATAAGGAAGTTGGCTGACTTATGCCAACTGACCTTATTTGAAAATGTGGTCTGTAGTTGTTGCTTACTAGCCTAACTCTGCCAATTTTTAAATTTCTTCTGCTGACACAAATGAGACTTCTGCAAGTACACTAAAATAAAGCTGAGTATCCTTAAACAGTAAACTTATTATGTATTATTATAGGAAAGGTTAATTATTTTATCTTCAAGTTTTATTAGTACTACAAGTAAAACCTATTTACAACTGTGATTCTGAAGAACCATGTTAAGTTGACTTAGAATGTAATCATTTCTTTGTAAACTTTAGTAATTCCCCGTTCCCAGAAAACAAGTAGTGCTGTGCAAATGGTAATGCTTTGGTTTGCTCTGTATTTAAAATGTAAAACAAGGAGACAAAGGCAGCTTTTTAGCTGGCATTGAAAAGTGAGGGACTAGAATGCACTCCTTAAAAGACACATTCAGATGTGACCTTCATAATTAAAATTACCAACCAGGTAGACTGTTACACTTTCATAACATGAAAATTTGGCTGAATCCATTTCATAAAATATTTGTTTAAATGCATGCATATTAGAAATCATAATTCATATGCCAGCATTTTCTTATGAGAGTCTTCTGGAATTCAAATTATTTACATTATGCTGAGATGCATATAAAACATCCATAACAAATAGACTAATAATAAATGAAGTGAACATTTATATGTAAAAACAATTCCAAGTTCTTTTACATTTCTGTTCAGTATCAAGCAGTGTGTTGAAAATGCATTTTTCATAAAACCACATGCAAGGCTTTGTGATCGTGAAAAAATCACCTCACAACAGCCACATGTCTAGGCAAATCCTTAGAAGCTGGTATGGACCTCACACAGACATTCCAGAAGAAAAGACACTACTAGAAAGTAGTTTCTCTTGAAGTGAAGTAGAATATGTGTGAGCCTAATAGGCCACTTTGATAAATAAATAAAAGTCTTTTTTCTGTTCCAGCACAAAACTGGTTCAACTGGAGGGCAAGTTAAACCCTGATTCATATTTTACTTAGTTGTGCTCTTTCCTTTTTTATTCTAACTGATCTCTTAGTTTGTTGTTGTTGCTATGGTTTTTTTTCTTAAGACAAAGAACCATTTAGCTTTGTGTTATCTGAATTTTGCCTTCTGGCTTTACGGTATATCTGTGTGAAACTCCTTTCCAAGAGAAAATTCAGTGTCCCAGGATTATCAGTGTACCTCTTCAGCTATGGTTTTCTTTCAAAATTTATGTGATTAAAGCAATACAGAGTTCCTCTGAACAATCTGAAATTAGTGCAAACCTGACTTACTTAGAGCAAATAGTATTGTCAGATACAAATTTTATCTAAAGAACTTGTTGAGACTGCAGCTATATTTAACTATATTCAAACTGTATTTTTCTATCTCAGATGCTTCAGTTGATTTTTTGAAAGACACTATGTGCTGCCTTTAGTACTTAGACTAAATTTAGTCATCTATATCAAGCCTAAATTAGGCCTAAAGCAATCCACGAGCTTTCTTAATGCTGCTCTCCTCTTGCCATGCCTTGGGGTCAGAAGCCTGTGTGCCTCCCCTTTGGCTCTCATGGTACTCACACCCCAAGTGCCCCTGAGCTGGCTTTGGCAGCCCTGTAGTCAGTCACAACTCCTAATGTCAGAACTGGACATTGGCTAAACTGGGATTTATGTAATGCTAGCTACCTATCTATTGATTGATTTTTAAGTAAACTGATGCAACCTCTGTGGATGATTTTCACTTGCTATGTTTATTATGTGCTTGCATCTGTATTTCCTTTTATTCTGTTTTTACTACATGGAATCAACCAATCCTTAGTTACTTGGATTTCTTTTCAGCTTTAAAAAGAAACTCCTAATAAAAGTAAAGATCTAAAAGCAGTACTTTCACTGGAATAGCTAAAATTACTGTTTTGTGTAACTTTTGGACACATTCCTTCACACCTAAGCTTTTCACACCCAAGAACTAAAGATGGGGGAAAGAAACACAAGCATATTTTCAGTGATTTATACAATTTTTCTAAGCAAGAAGAAAATCCATAGGAGTCACAGTTTGTTAAATTCTAAGGTTGATTTTCAATTTAAGCCTAAACTTTCTCCTGTGTGTCTTTCATATGAAATAAGATAATCTGGCCTATCTTGCATCTATTCAGTTTTAGAACCAATTGGTACATTCAAAGATTTTCTATGCTCCTCAGAGCTACTGAATGTCTCCCCTTTCCATATCAATACTAAGTATGCATTCTGTCATTTTAGTTCATTCTCCTGTGTAAACCACAGTCAGTCACTTAACTTGCTCAGTGTTACAACTGATGCAAGAAATCAATTTGTGGCTTTACTTTGTAATTCACAGTTCTGACTTTCATTCCTCAGGGTGTCATATCTCCACTTGGGAAGGAGTTAAATTAAAAAGTATGGTTCTTACTTTTAGGTTACATTTAGCTATCTCACCCCCATGCACAAAAAGGTTAAGTGTCTTTTCAAATTAAGGCAGCAGTAATTAACCGGTGGCATTGTTTGTGGTTTGCCAACTCTGGGCGTTAATGAGAGAGGAATTAGCACTTAGCAGCAGGAGTTCCTGATAGTGAGTGGCAAATGCTTAATGGGCCAACAAGTTTATTTTGGTCTTAAGTACTGCACTTAAGTGCAGTAAACAAAAGTATGGCATGGGTTTTTATGTGATCATACACATGGGCTTTATGATATAGAGCTATTATAGAACGAATGACACAATAGAGTTGAAAAAGTGCAACCTAGACAGCACAGGGCAAACAGTTTTGCTGTAACACCACAGACAGAAGCAGGATTGATGGATGTTTTCATGCCAAAGATGTACTTGCTCCTGTCATTAATAGTCTGCAGATGTTCTTGTATACAATTTTATTATCAAATTTAGTATTTCTGAACATAATTTTTTAAGCACCTCAAAAATTGTGCTTGAGCTGAGGTGATTTCCTCACAAGACAATAAATTAGCTTTTTGAGATGTCTCAAAATAGTAATTTTATTTAAAATTACAATTTCAAAAAATAACTAACAAATTACTTAAGCACAGTGCCACATGGATTTTATGATGGGTGTGGGATTCAGACTGCCACACAGCAAAATGAACCCTTCAGAACTTGGGTGAGCAGCTGCTCATTAGCATCAGGATTTTACCTGGCACATGTGCTCGTAATGAGTAACTACTTGCATACATTTCATACCTTCTGCCTTGCACAAAAGAGCCCATTAGAAATGTAAGGTCTGCTCCCTATCTTCTGGGGATTTTTGCTTTTAAAATAATTTTGGTTTGTACGTAAGAACATTCCCACCCAGTTGCCCATTTCTGTATTTGCTTGATGTGGGAACAAATATGTCATCTGTGAAGTAACAGAAGTGTGGGCCCCTCCTGGATCAGCAAACTGCTGTCCCTCACCAGAGGCTGTGAGCATCAGTCCTTGGCCTCAGTTGCCTTGGCCCCTCTCTCCTGCTTGGGTCTCTGGGCTTGAGGGTGCACTGAGGTTCTGCATGTTTTGGCCCCGCAGGAGCTTAAGCAAAGGACAATTGAGAGAAGTCCATGGAAGATGAAATTGTTGGCCAACCAGACAAAATTAGGAATTGGATATAGGCAACATTGTCCTTCCTATCAGCCACTTTTTAGTCTGTACTCTATTTATTACCAGGCATGTTAGGATATGTTACCTAGTACAACCAGATGTGTCAGTTTTAACCTTTCAACTTTCAAATATCACCTTTCAGTTGCAAAAAGCGTATTTGCCAGTGTGGCCTCATCTATGCTAGGGTAATTTACTCTGCCGCTGAACTGTGGCCACTTGGAGGTTGCAGAGTAGTAGCCATAGACCAAAATGTTACAATGCTCTGCAGCAGTTTCAGGCAAAAGAGTACCACATCTAATTGAAACTGCAGGAGGAAGCCACAGGGGTTTCTTCTTCCTTTGATGCCTGTTCCATTACAGGAGCACATCAAATAGAGTTTTCTCCACATTGTTGGAAAGAAACCACCCTCACGAAGCCAGTCTGGCACTACCCATGGCTTTGAGTGTTTGTATTGTCTGCTCAGTGGACATTTAGGTTACTGTGCCTCCCCTCAGCACATATTTATTAAAATTAAATGTTAACAAAAATTGGCTACCATATTGGTTGAATCCTGAGTACAACTCTGCATATAAACCATTACATGACATTCTATTGAACTTTTTCTTGTACAGACGGTACCTAACAGCTCATCCTGCACTGTTGGTTTTGGCAAGTTCACTACAGCATATAATAAATCAAGGAAAGAAAAAGCTTTTTGGCCTAATGTTGTACAGACTGCTGTAATGTTAGACTACAGAAAGCAGTTCTGTTTTTAGACATCCTTTTACTAACCCAACATTCATAATTTATGATTCCACTGTAAAATTCCTGCAACACTACACCAGAAGTAGTGCTGCCCTTTAATTAAGTGCTCTCAGTAGGAAAAACGTGAAACTGATGTGCAAAACATATCGCAGTACACAGTGATTGATAGTGATTACTTCTTTATGAACCCAGCCTGAAGGTCTGAACTTCCTGATGGGTAAAATAGTCCATGGGGCTACTTCCTGAGATTGCCTAGTGGGGATCAGTCAGAGTTAGCAATATCTGAGGAGTTCCTGAGGCACATGTCAGAGCCATTACAGCACAAACTTTCTGTTTCTTCAGAATTGTGCTTTATGTTAATAATTACCTGAATAATAGCTCATTGTAGAGATTATATTTTAAGGATTCATTGCTATCTTCATGGTATTATAATTTGAATGAACTGGGACATGGGTAAACTCTTGTATCTTTAATGTCTGCACACACAAGTCTAAAAGAGCAGGGTGCACATCAAAAGAGGTTTCTCTGTACATCAGAGTTACTGAATGTTATTTAGTATTTAATGCTAAATTAAAGGTATCTTTTACTGACATGTGCAGAAGATTCAAAATAAAAAACTGAAACTCGGATGTGGATTCTGTGAGTCTCTAAATATCATTTTTATTCATGGAATCAGGTACTATTGACATGAATGGCACATTCAAAATACTCCCTCCAATTTGCAGTGAAGTTACCCGATTTGCGTTGGAATCACAGAGGTGGGAAATTGAAATTCCCCTAACACAGTTACATAAATTCATTTTTCCTTTTTTTTGTTTGATAGATTTGGCCCTGGGTTAGTCATCTACTGGTACGGATTTATTGAAGAGCTGGACTGCCATCGTGAGCGTGGTATCCTGCTAAAAGACTGCTTCCCTACTGACATCGTGACTCTGCGGCACAGCATGGCTCAGCGCTGATGTTGGGAGGAAGAGGTAAATCCGGAAGCAATTTTACTTTCCTGCAGTGTAAACTAATGGCAGCATCTGCCCTGAACTTCAGCTGAACTCCTGCTGCCTGCCCTTATGCTACTGCTGCTTTACACAAACATATCAAGAGTTTCTGTTTTGCTTCAGACCTCTGTTGTGATCAGCCAAAAAAGACAGACACAACCCACTCATTATCAGCAGTTCTGTCTCTGTCAAACAGCTAGTTTCAAGATACTCATAATCTTTCTTCCTTCCGGATGGCTTCTTCAAGCATTCTAAACAAAGACAAAAATGCAGAGGCTGAAAGGTGGAGCTTTCAGTTCTTTTCCCTCTTACAGAGTCACCTATAAAATTAGGTGCTTTTTACAAATTCATTATGTGCTAGTGATGTGACTAAAACACCTACAGTGATGTGGAGCTTTGGTGAAGACTGTTGTTTTGGGGCTTAAAACAATATAAGGCAAAGCTGGCAAAGCCCAAGTGGCAAGAGAGGATCATGGCTGTTACAGTAAATTGCCAGATTTGGAGATAATAATTGGTGTATGTGTTTTGTCACTATCTGATTGTTAAAATCAACAATGGAATCCCAAGTTAACAGTTAAAAATAGGAGATTTTGAGAGGGGGTGAAAGCAAAGAACGCAGCTTTTATTTTATGTATATAAACTTGTGAAATATGGGGGTGGTGTGGGGGAGGCTTTATAAGTATTTTAATGACTCAAAAATAAGTTATGTTTTGTGTTTTTCTCTTCCTCACCCCCGGGGAATCTGTAACTAGGAATTTTTCCCTTAACTGACTAAGGAATAAGGAAACAATCTCTCTTTACCCCTACAGGTACTGTAGCAAATTTCTGGCACACTGAAGCCCAAAAGAGCAACGTGCAGGAGCTTTCTATGTGACTTATTTCTGAAGGAGTTTACCATCCTGGTGTTCAAGAAGGGGAATTTAAAAAAGGATACAACAGTGCTTCATACTGGATCAGTTCCACAAGACAAAGATCAAAAGTTCATTGAGGTGGGTGCTGGCCCTTGGTGAAGTTTTGAGTTCAGTCTCTTCTTTTTCCATCCACATCACCACTCAGAGGAGCAAGACTGGCTCTCAGGTTTGTGCTCTCAGACGTTTCCTAATGACAGTGGCTTGTTGGCCTTGACACACTTCAGCACTCTTCTCTGTGCCAGCTCTTACTCAGGAAAAGACAAAATATTTTAAAATGTCAATGAGAGATTTGCCTGTATGCTCATCATGGTCAGATTTTCTGAGAAGAAGAGCTATGGATTCAGCTGTAGAAATAAAGGTCTGGTAACAGTCTCCCTAAAGCACAAGTTGATGATCGTTTCCAGAAATAAAGGGTCTCTAAAACATTACAGTGCATATTCATCACCTTTTTTTATTTGAAGTGATACATATGTTTTCAGAAATCATGTGCAGACTTTTTAGAGTCTTGCCTTAAGTGGAAAGGGTATTAATCCTAATCAGGAGTTTTTCAGCTGTAGTTTTCAGATGCATACACAGTATTTTTATTTGTAATTTTTAATTTTGACCTTAATATTTTCAGGTAAGTTTTAGACAAGAGTTTATAATTTTGACAAATCTTTAATTTTCAAGAAAAAATGTCTTTAATCTTCTAGTACTCTGTCCCTTGCTGCAGAGATAAACTAGTATAGCTCCAATGAGTTATTGTTGTATAGAGATATTTTCCTGGGTTTGAATGTGTTACAGAGATTTGCTTTTAAAAAATATTCAAGCCCCTGTAACTCATTTGCATTCAGCTATTTAAGGTATTGTGCTGAGCTTATTTTACCTGACCAGCTGTAAGGTATCTGCCCATACAGGTTCACAGAAGCAGTCTGTGGATGTACCTGCCTGATGCTACATACAACAGCTACATTTAGGGTGTTGCTCCCCCTGGGACTTTTAACTATGGTTTAGGTTAGTGGAATGGGTAAAATCAGCAAGAGAATAAAAAAGAAGGAATAACTGAACATTGTCATAGTAGAAAATTCGGAAGTAATGGTTGTCTGAGTGAAATGGGTTTTAAAGGCAAAGGGTGTTTGTTTTAGCTACTGCATATGCTTTCTGTTGTATGAAATCATTTAAATCAGCTTTACATGATACACTAATGCTGCTTTTTCTGTTTGAATAAATTAAATTTATCTGCACAGATGTTGAAAATTCTGCTAACCTTCATCAAAGCTTTGCTTTATTTGTTTTTACATTAAACAAATTTATGTGGAGAGACACAGATAAATCAGTTTAGGCTTATATTTGTGTACTTATTCTTCTACCTAATGCTGTGACATAACAGGTTGGAAAGCAGTACAACTGTCTTTAATCAGAGCTTTGAACTCATCTTCATATATTGCCCACTTAAAGAATCTGAATAGAATGAGGATGAAATTAACCACAAAAGTCTATATACTGTACCAATTTCATTGCATGCTATCAAAAAAGCTTTGCTACTGCAAAAACTATGCTGTGTCACTATTTTAAATGCTGAAAGCAAAACATAAAAAAAATTAGGACTGTTTTGTTATTACTGCTTGTATACTGAAAAAAAAAAACTTTATTTGGCTATTTTCTCTGTTTATCAGATGTAAACAACAACTTTAATATTAAAGAGGAAGTCAATGCCGTTTGTTTGTGGGTTTTTTCTTGCTTTGGTTTTCTTAAACAATGTTGTGGCAATTAGAACATTAACATTAAAACCAAATTCAGCTTTATAGAGTATTCTGTAGAGTGTGCTAATGAATTATGCCAAGCCAGAAAACAGAAGTGAACATAAAACTGAATGATGTTCTCACTGGCATATATAGACTTGCAAGCATCTGCTCTTACCACCACTGTTATAAGGCCTGTTCTGAGCTTTAGGAATGGATGTAATTGTACTGGGCAGGGAAGCAAAACTTCCTTGTAGAGGAGGAACAACACAATGGTGGGTCACACACTCTACTGTAGGAAGAAAACAGAGATTTTACCATTCCTATACTCTGGGGACACATTATTAGTATGAATTTCACAATCTTTCCCTAAAGACAGCTAAGAGCAGAAAAAGTTTTGTCTAAAGCTGACGAAAAGGGACCAAATGTCTTATTGTGCTTACCTCATTACATTAATGGTACTGGTAATTCATGAATAGTTTTCATCCTGTTCTGTTGTATTTGCTCATTCAAAAAGTCATTCTTTCCTGGTATTGGTTTTTGGATTTTTCCACCATCTAGACTACTACAAAAGACTGTGAATGCCTCTTTCCATTTTCCAGTCCTCCCCTTTTAGTGTTTGATCTTATTTTAACCATTTCACTTTTATTTACTCAATATCCTCCCATTTGCTCATATATCCTCTTTGAAAAGTTTTCTACCATGTTTTCTAGCACCCACTTCTGTTTCTGTTACTGAATCTGAAGAGTGCTGTTTCCATTTCTGTGTACATTTGAACTGACCAACCATATAAAGCAATTTTGCTCTTACTCTAATTTAAATAGCAGCTCTAGATCCTAGGGAGACTGTCCCCAAAATTTCCACATAGCTTTGCAATGGGGAACCATTGTGATGCTCTTCATACTCTTGATATGATACACAGGTAATTTCTGCAGGCTGGGAGTATTCACCAAACAGAGTACACTTAGTGCAAAATAATCACTCACTCCTCAACTGAGAGTACAATTGTATAAAGGACTTAGTGCCTCTGTACTACTAGAAGATAGGCAAAGGAAATATTAGGAATTCAGCTGTTAAAGCATCTCTTTCATTAAGGAGCCTTGCCTTCTGTAACTTCATGCTTTGTTTGTGTGGTACTCCTGCAAGGAGATCTGTTGAAGTTAAAGATTCATCTTTCCTCCTGCTCTACTTGGTTCAGAGTGGAAAAGATGGCTTTCTCCCCATTTCCACATCACAGTCGATCTGGCAAGAGCTTGTGCATCCTACAGGATGTTGTTATTTACCAGAGTTGATAACAACTCCTCAAGGGTTAACAAAAAGAACACAGAATTTTACTTGATTCTTGGTGTTGCTTTGTCTGATAAGTCTTACAATAGATAGCTTCTTCTAAAGGGATCTTCTGCTGTTAGATGGTGAATACTGAACTAGGGTAACAGTTGTTAGAAACATGGGTTTCTTATTTCAAGGATGAGATAAATTACATTAGAACAAATGCAGCTCAAGTATCGATTTAATATTACAGAATTAAATGGGAGGCTGCTTGCAAAAACAATAAAAAATTCCTCCTATCATGTTATTCTAAGTCACAAAGGGTGATTTGTTGTGGATTTTCAGCTTATTCAGAAATAACCTTTTTACTACATTGACAAAAGAAGAAACCTCAAGGGCTTGCTCTTTACAGTGGTGTGATAGGAACCTAAAGTGTGCCTGTTGAAAAATGAACTAGCTAACAATGGGAGCTTGGCAGCAGCTTCACCATTTATAGAGAAAGCGTCTATCTAGTACGATCTGTATAAAATAGACCTCGCTTAGGTTAGGGAAAGGTCGCAAGTTACACAAAGTTTGGATAGTCTAAATGCGTTACTCAAAACGAACTCTCCTGTGTACAGTAAATATTAATTGAACCTGTATTATTAAAAACACGCCAGGATTCAAAAGATTAAATAAGGAAGATGTAATTATGAGCTACATAATAAACAGAGCAGTTTTAGTTCCCCTTGTATTTTTTACTTTCCTGCTATTGTTTCATATATGCCTGTTATACAAAGAGCAGCTGAGGTCACCTACTATAAATTACGGGTTTTGTACAATAGTAATCTACCAAAATTATTCCCGAGCTGGATCAAAGAGCTTCAAAAGACTTTTCAAAAACTTTTCCACATAATAAAAGGACTCTATTTTGATGCCCTTTTCTTATGAGGATTTCTTGGTTTAGAGATGCATCTTAGAGTATTCAGCTGCTTGCGTTGATACAGTGATATTTGAACACACAGGATTTGCATAATTTGTTTGCAGCCTCAAATAAGCATGAAGTGGTAATATCAAAACAACTCTTTAAATATATTACCTGGTGCATTTTTCAGGCTAAGTCTTTAAGTGATCTAAGTAAAAAAAAAATTGTTTGTGTGTTTATTTAAGGAAGCTAGCAAGATCTCAAGTCACATTTGATATTTCTTCTGTTTACAAACATACAAATCCTATTTGCAAAGATAACATTATTAAAAATGATAACAGTAATTCTTAGTAGCTCTCAGCTGGCATCATGTTCCTGCAGAGGATGCCTGCTTGCCCTCGCTTCTGGCCAGGCTTTCACCTAATGTGAACAATCCCACGTCATCTGCACAGATCCATAGATGTGGCACTGCGATGTCAGCGCAAAATGAAATGTCAATGCAGGCATATGGAGACCGAGCAACAGTATTGAAACCATGTCAGTGCATATCTACAGAGACCACGTTACTCTGTCACTGTGGTTTTAGGAAGATCACTTTGAAATGTTAAAATGAAATGAAACTAAGTCAATTAGGTAATAACAATTGAGGTTCAGGGATTAATTGAGGGCCTAAGGTGAAGCCAGTGGCCATTAACCCCAGCTAGTTATTAATTTTAGAGAAATAGAGAAATATCCTTGGCTAAGGTTATTGTCATTATTATTAGAGAGTTGTGGGGGTTTATTCCCTATATTGTGTAAATACCTTTTGCTGTTGCTTGTAATAGTGATACACAAAGTGGGATGTTAAAGGGTAGTTAAAGGCATATTAGTGCAAAGTTAAGGGTTTTTAGAAAGTGAATCTACCCAATCACAGACAACCACTTCTTTTTCATACAGACATTTAACAGATTTTTATTGATATCCAGCTGTCTGTAAACAGACAGATTTGCTATAATGTATTTACCTCTGAGTAAGGAAGGAAAATAATACCAACATGGAGAAATACTAATTTACACGGCAACAACTATTTGCATGGCCCAAGTATTCACTGTTAACTTAAATCAGACATGAAAATTGGTCAAACAACAATTTTAAATAATTATTTTTGAAAATACATAAACAAGGACCAAGTCAAGGTTATAAACTTTATGCAAATTCAGGATTTCAGCGTATATGACTATAGCATTAGGACACATGTGTAATATATTATTCTTTTATAATTTCAATGAGAGATTCTTGCCAAGAGCAATGACTCTGTGGTTCACCATGCTACACAACACATGAAATCTGTCTGGGTCTCTGTCCTAAGGAGAGAAGGCAGGACACTAGATCAAAGGAATGCAATTGTTTTCTTTTAAAATATTTATTTATACGAATTTGTGTGTATATTTATGTGATGATAATATAAAGCAAATATACACAAACATTATTTTTGCTGTTAATAAATACCAGCTACCCTTTCTCTTATAGAAGTCCCTGATAGATATTTGCTTAGTATAGGTGTGTTGGTTGGCTTTTCTGTCTTCAGGAAAGGGCAGTAAATCAACTTTTTTTCTTGTTGTAGAAGGTGGTATCCTGTGTTTTTAATGTTGGTGAGAGCAGGGAGACATTTCTGCAAGTTAAGTGACAGTGATGTTGAGAGAGCATGACATGGGAGAGGGGAAGAGCTACACCTGGAGCAGCCCAGGCGCAGCCCTGCTGAGAGCCAGCAGCCTTTGGAACTTGACCTGGACATGCTGGGGCTTCTGTCTCCAATGTGATGCTGCACAGTTGAGGTCTCGCCTCCCAAAGTGCCTCAGGGCGCTGAGAAGATTTCTGAAAGGTCTTTGAAACTCCTAGGAGGAAGAGTACTGTGAAAATGCAAGTTTTATTGTGAGAGAACATCTTCCATTACGAATGGATTAAATTTTTTCTTGTTAATTTTCTTTTGCTTTTCCATAGCAAGCATTCATGCCACACTCCATTTTGTATTCTGCCTCAGCATGATAGCTTCATAACGAATGGAAAAACATAAAAATTAGTTTGATCAGTTTATTTCTATACACACTTTGAGGAGCCTTATATTAATGTGTTTGGCACTGCATTACATACAAATGATAAAATACACTTAGAAAAAAATAGTCTGGCTACACATCATAAAAAAGTAGGCACAGCTGAGTCTCAAGACATACAGTTTCATCCTTCCTCTGAATCACAACTGTCTATACAGATCAACTTAAATGTCTGCCTAATCTAGTCCTAAAAAACTGCAATGATGGAGATGTTTAGAAAGATGATGGGAATCCATTCCCCTACCCATCTTTATTTAGTTAGAAATATTTTTCCAATCTTATCCAAATAATTTTTTGCTGTAATAAGCATGTTACATCTCATCCAATTATAAATGCATATGGAGAGTAAATCTGGTATCTGCTTTATTTTTCTGACCATTTCTGTATTAACATTTACTCAAAAAAAATCACCTCAAACTCTTCCAGCATTTTTTCATATAAAGTTTTTAATGTTATAATTATATTTGTTACTTTATACATGTCTTATATTTTAGAAACCCATTATGTACAAGATTTCAGCAAATACGTTCCTTCAGTGACAAGCTGGTATCTTCTATTTAGGCTGGACCCTTTATAATGCCCACATCCAGATTCATCACAAATCTCGCATTTTTTTATCCTATTATTATTTTTCCTTCTTGCACATACTATTTGCTAGTGTATTTTTAGTTTTAATTTGCTGACTTCAAACTACTTCTGTGTTCTGTTTAGTTTGAATTTTAATCTCACCCTTTGGAAATAAATACTTGATTTGATTCACAAAGTTTTGAATGTGTAATTTGAAGTCAATAAGTTAAAGCATTCAGTATTTCAGGATTATTACAGAGTTTGATGGTTAGCTGTCACCAGTGAAATATAGAATAATGAGATATATCCATCATCAGATGTGCTCTAAAAACTTCTAACACCAGTCTTCATAGTCAGAAGACACGTGGCTTACTGCTCAGTTTGTGAAATAAAAATTTACTTAAACAAAATAAATAGTAGGAAAGAGTCTGCTAAGTGGAACATGCAGAACCAACAACTTTTTTTGCTTAGGTTTACATTTGCCACGAAGGTCCAAATTCTCAATTCTCAAGTTGGCTTTATCACCTTAAAAGATTCTGTTACTACTAGTCCCGTTCCTCAGCTGTACTGACGAGCTCGTGCTGGCTTGCTGAAAAGTTGGAGGCTCCAGCTGACAGTTGTTTTCCTGTGCTTTCCTTTCATCCCAGCTTTTCTGTAAGGTTTGCTGAAGGCAGAGGCGAGGTTAAAGTTATTTGTGCTCCAGCAACCCACAGACCCTGGAAGCTCAGCAACATTTCCTGGCATGACAAGGAGATGTGTCATAAGAATGCAAGATATTGTCATAGATTTACTTTTGTCTTCCATTTGCCTAATCCATGCTATATTTGGCTTGACACAGTCCTATCCATCTATGCTTTACAAAGCTGTTTTATGCTGCTTGACCAGAGATACATAACTTACTCATAGCTGATACTAACTACAGACAAAGAAGAAAATAAAGTATCTAATATTTGGGAAACAATGGGGTATTTTAATTACACCCCAGGCAGTGCCTGTTAGCTGAAAAAGTAACATGGAAGAGTGTATTTAGGGGGTGTTACACCCTTGTTACAGTGTGTAATTTTCAATTTCCCTGTTCCCATTTTACAAATTGCAGACCTTTCTCCATTCTTCAGTTACTCAGGCATAAGAACTTACACAAAGTGGTCAGTTTGTCAGAGCTCTGCCATGAGGACTCAGAAGCAAATTCTGTTGGATTTTTTTCATACTTACCCATCTCTGCCCCAGGTGTGCCTGGGGGGAGCTATGAGTCTGCTGATGGTTTTTTTCTTATGCTCCCCAACATCACTCCATTGCTAGCCTAGATCAGAGACAGTCACCTGCTGCACCTGTGTTCAGCAGCACTGTGCTGATGGCTGAGCATTTACTCTGTTATTCTTCCACAGGGACTGGATTTTATTCAGCCTTGTTGGTTTTCTGCTTCTTGGCATGTTAGCAAGCTGGGTTTTCCAACATAAGGAAGGTGTTAAGGTCTCATTCCTACTTTCTAGGACAACCCTTTAAAAGGTACAGTGACTTTTGCTAACACTGACACAATGCCCAGTTTGAGCTGTATGTGCTATGGCACAAGGATGGTAAGAGCCAGTACAGTGAGCACCAAGTAGAAAAATATGCTCTTGTGCTTAAACAATTAGTTCAGAATTGCTTTACATTGCTCACTAATGAAACTGCTTCACACTCATCCTAAGTTTTTCTCTCAATTTTTTTGTCTTTCAGTTCTAATTCCATTTTCCTTTAAAACTTGTGCTGTACTAGCCTTCTTGTTATCTTTTCTACATTGTTCCTTTACACTGCTTGTGTCTGTCTGTTTCTTCTCCCAAAACTACTTGCTCCATGTGCTAAGCCTGACTAAAGTTTTAGTGGCTGCTTCTGAAGAGAGGCAACCTGCAACCCCTGAAGGACAGCAGGGGGAAAGTGTCAGCAGCTCACATAGGTGACAGCTGCTCTTTGCCCAGTCCTCATTTTCAAGACACTCTCAAGATGCCCCACCTTGCTGGGTCAGTACATAGGTGCCTTGTAACCCATGGAAAGTTTCTGCTGCTAAATTGCTTTCAATAAAATGCATCTTTAATCAAAATCCAGTGTGTTCTCCCAGCATACTCTTCTGGTTGTTTCCATGAAACTCACTTTTTTTGCTAGTTTCCAGTTTCAGTAATGAGGTTTTCTAGTATTCTTGCATTTATGCAGTTTTCACTATTTTCTCTCATCTGATTCAATTTGCTAAATCTCCCCTAGTCCCTTTCCATGTGTTTCTAATTCAGGATTTAGAAAAATAGTATTCTTAGGGGCATAGTAGCCACCAGGTTCACAACAGTGAGACATCAGAACTCTCATGCACACAAGTTGTGTCTTTAAGCATGTTAGCTGGTGAAGTGCATTCCTGTGCTTCCCACTGATCTGGTAACAATGTGAGAACACGACTTCCTCTGTCTACTTAGCCCTGGGATGGCAAGCCCGTAAGTGATGGCTTCCTGGTTTTATAAATACTGAAAGCTAAACAGCAAAGCATTTTCTGATTTCTTGGCCTCCATTTCCTTCAAAGATATCAAAAAGTGTTTCCTGAATTCTTTGGCGAGGCGCATTCAATGTGAACCAGGAGCAAAGGAAAACAAAGGAAAGGACCTATCACAAGGATGAAATCCCAGGCTTGAATTCAAGCCTTGACAGTCTGGTGACAGAAGAACCAAACTGTACCTCTCTGTTTTGGTCAATGTAGTGTGTGTGTTTTATTACCTGGCTCTACAGAACTGAATCAGCAATAGGATTAGTCTTTACCTGGCTTTAGATCTAAAAGCAGTTTTGCAGCATGTTTGCATTGTCTGCAGATGTACTCTAGATTTCTCACTGTCTCTCTCCTCATCACTGCAGTGCTTTCTCTCAGCTCCACAGGTCCACAGATTGAGAGGCAGCTTGTGAGACTGGTATACTTTGCTAGAAGCATTAATTTGCCAATGTGCTAAAAATGAAGATACTTTTATAAAATTGTTTCATTGTCTGTTTTTTTTAATCTTTCCACATTGTTCTCACTTTGGAAAGTTCCATTAATTCACACAACTTGTGATAATATTTGTGAAAAACTTCTTCAATTCAGTTTATCTCCTCAAGTTGTGGTGCCAGGTCTCCTTCTGTGCTGTAAATTATCATTCCTTCAGTGACTTAAAAAACATTTAAGTATTTTCTGATCTACAATTATTAAAGCTCTGGTGGTGCAATATAAAAGTCAGTGCTTGAAGAAGGAACAGAGAGCCAATGGATACCTCTGCTTTGTATATGGGTCCTGCCAAAAACACTGAGCTATAGATACAACAAGAATATTGGCAAGGTTCAGATGGATCTGAGTGGCACAAAGTGTGCTGAATGGCAGATGAGCACACGGAGGGTGCACAGGCTTGTCAAGAAATAGGAGGTGTCTTTGAGCTGATAAAACTACCTCTGTGTGCCATCATTCATTCCATGAAAGGAAGCATACAGTACTGCTTGAATTTTTTTCACTTGAATCCAGTGACAAAAAGTTTATTACCAAGTACTGCACTAGAAAAAAACCCACAATGGACAGTACCTCAGCTTCTGAGTTCCATGTACGTGTGTGCTTCTGTACAGCATTTTGCTTTTTTTTGTTTAAAATTTTTTTGGAGTTGGTTTTTTTAATTGGTTTTGTTTCCCACACAGTGTTCAAAGGCAATCTCATGCAACACAAACCAGAATATTTACAGTGTGTTATTGTTCTTGTTGTGAACCCTGACTAAAGGAAAAGTGGGGTAGCTATATACTGAATCTGAAGAGGATTTTGCAGATAAATTACCACACACTTTTTTGTTGCCCCAAACTGTGCTGCAACTCAGTGCTGCTAGCAGCAAAAATTAGCAACTTTAATGTTTTAGGCTTATCTGAGCTCTGGAAAGTCTTGCACATATCTCTTAGAAGTAATTTAGCCTTACCACTGATGTTCAGGGGAGAATATTGACCACTTAATTTAGAAAGACAGGGACTACAGTTTCTCAGCACTACTTGACAATCCACGTATTACAGCCTACAGTAGACACCTTGTTGCCATATCTTCCAAGAGATTAATTAAGAAATCATGAGTGGGATTTTGCTAGGGCAATCAGCAGCAACTTAACTCATTGCCTCAAGGCATCACTTGCCAATTATTCCAGAGGAATCTAACTTAAGTCAGTTTCCAAATACTTTTGAAAATCCCTATTCAGCTTTATAAGACTTCAATTTGAAATGAAAAGCAGCTGTATTTTTATTTACTTTTATCATAGACACAGACAGTTACATGGATGCTTTCAGTCAAGGAGAAGCGACTCGGTTGTATATGATTTTTTTTCCAGTATAAAGCTTTTTCTTTTTTTCTTTTTTCTTTTTTTTTTTTTTTTTTTTTAAATCCAAACTGTTATTTAGCAGGAGATGTAGTAGATAGTAAGACAGAATCCCAGTGGGATGTTTACTGTTAGCAGAGCATTTGGAGTGGTTCCCAACAGAAAGAGCTTTAGTCATGTATATTGGAACACAAAACAGGTTTTACAAACTCTGCAAAGCTTCGAACTCCAAAGTATGAAATGCTGCTGAGCTGAGACAAGCACCAAGCAGATGCAGCATTGTGTTGTGTGGCTTAACTGTTCTGAGCACAGACATTTTAAACCCTTATTCAGGGGCCCCAGCTGCCCATGTCATTCCCTATAGGAGCTACCACCTGAGCAGGTGAATTTTAAACCAGCTCCTGACTGAACAGGAACCTGGAGGTTGACACACTGACTCCAGCCGGAGCAAGCTGGGGAGAGCTTTTTGCAAATTCTTTTTTCACCCTGAAACAGGAGCCTTTGTAAAGGACAAAGTGGTGTTCCCACCCACTTAAACTCCAAAGTCTTAAATGTTAGTGCCTACAAATGCTTTCACAATAAAGAGACGTAGACAATTCCTCCAAAGGTGCAGAAGACACAGAGCCCTCTCTCAGTACACTTTTGTGGAAAGGTAGGTGGTTACAGCACCTTCTTGGGATCAGAAAGACAAAAGTGGGAGTCCAAACCTGTGGGCACGGTTCAGTCTCCATTCTGATCTGTCAGAGTCATTCTGATGCAGGAAAAACTCACATTTCCTGGGCCAGAAAGTGGGAACAAAGAATGTTGGGAACAACATCACAGTACTATTTTGGATATGTCTTCAATCAGTCTAAATCTATCCTTCATACAATGAGAAAACTAAATACATATTAATTCACTTATTAAAATGCAATTCTATATGAGGGGACCGCAAGGACTCTTTCTCTTCCCATATGTGTTCTATAAAGAAAAAAGTTGCTATCGCTGCACTTGGAGATTGATTGACTCACCATATGTAGGTTTGCTTTTAGATTAACATGCAGTTGAAACCCAGCAGGGAAGTTGCTCTAACTTCTGGATCCTAGCCAGGAAAAAAGCCAGAACAAGGTGACAAGGTGATGGCGGTATAACCAATGCTCTTCAGGGCAAGGGGAGCAGCAGAACTTCAGGCTTGTGGGGAATTCTGGGGCCAAAATCTGAGGTCTTGGTTGGTCCTGGGAAATGATATGCTGGCACTAGCATCTGCAGGAATGGTGTTCCAAGTTTAGGCATCTGAATTTGTTCTTTTTAGATCTCACTTTTAAGATTAGAATAGCAGAAACCCAAGATAAAAGCTAATAAAACAGAGGACAAGTAAGACTGACTTCTTATCTCTCTGGCAATATAGAGAAACATTTCTTGCATGCTCAGCTACTTAATGTTTCTGATCAAACATGTTTCTGTAACCACTGTATATTTTTACAATATAAAAATCAAGTAGAAAGACTCTATAGAGAGTTTAAGGGATCTTATAATCTGTCTCTCAGCAGGTCATTCATTTTTTTATTGTCTACTGCAATGCCACAAACTGGTTTATAAACCTCTGACCTCTGAAGGTGCTGAACACAAAAGTAGCATCAAAAAAGTATGAGACAAAGATAGATAAGAAATATCCTTAACACCAGTATTGAATTTTCAGCAGTTAAAGATGGACTTTCATGTTCATGCTTCAGTCTTCTGACCAAGCCTTTTTAACTGATGCCAAATATATACAATTTCACACTTCTAAGTTCACCCCCTTCTGGGATGTTAACTTTTAAACCAATATTTCTCTATAATTCCTTGTCAGCTATATTTGTGCTAAAACAAAAAGGTAAATAATCTAGTGATTTGCTGTAGCCCAAGTTCATAAAGCTCATGCAGGAGGTGCCATGCACAGCAATAACTATGCTAATGGAGGCATTTAGGTACACAGAAATGGGGGCTTCCAAGGTTTGCACTGAGTAGCTCTCCAGGACAGCTATTTGGGACAGAAGTTCCCTTTTACAGAGCAGCCCCATGTCCTGCAGAAATCAAAGGATCTTGAGCTTCAGTTCCCACTGTTCTGTGCATTTCTTTGCAGCTTCCCCACCTGCATCAGCTGCGGGTCCGGTGTGGTGATGAGCACCCCAATGACCTGGCTGAGCATCCCAGTGCCCTGACTGAGCATCCCAGTGCCCTGACTGGGCACCCCACTGCCCTGGTTAATCACCCCAATGTCTTGGCTGAGCACCCCAATGCCCTGGTTAATCACCCCAGAGTCCTGGCTGAGCACCCACTGTCCTGGCTGAGCACCCCAATGTCTTGCCTGAGCAACCACAATGCCCTGGCTGAGCACCCCAATGCCCTGGTTAATCACCCCAATGTCTTGGCTGAGCACCCCAATGCCCTGGTTAATCACCCCAATGTCCTGGCTGAGCACCCCAGTGTCCTGGTTAATCACCAGAGCTCCTTGCAGGAGCAGACCTTGCTGCTTTGACAGAGAGACATTAAGATCAGAGTGGATCCTCTGTGGCATTTTCTGAGTGCACCAGAAGGCAGAACAGAAGAACCCAAGTGAGACGCAAACAAGTCTTGTATGGTAAAACAGAATTAGCAGGAAGACAATATTCACTGTGTAAGGAAGAAAAACAAAACAAACAACACTAGAAGCTTGAAAACATTTGCCTCACTCTTCTGTGGTTTGAGAAGTGAAGTCTAGCACGGCAAAACAAAAATCAGACCTGCTTTTAATCTGTGAACAGCTCTCTTTTTGAAATCTGTCATGTTTCTGGCTTCATTTTTTTCCTTGAGAAAAGAGCAAAAATGTTATTTTTCTTCAAGAATTTCCAAATGTTTTATCTTTATTAATGTTTCTATATAACGTAGTTAATCACCACCAGCAAATCTGTCTCGTTTGTTAATTCTTCCATTGTCAAAACATCAAAACCAATAGTTTATAACATCATAAATCTTGGACATCAATCATAATATAGAGATTTCTCATTATGTATAGGATTCTCTCTTCTGATGTGTTTGAAAGGTTCATCAGGACTGTTCTTACAAGCAGTATTCTGTATTGAAGCACTAAGCTTGTTCATGGCATTTGAATTTCTGAGTTGCTTTTGTTGCTGATTGTGGTTTTCCAGATGGTAAGAAATTAATCACTTAGTTTAAATATTTTTTTAATGCTCTTTCTGCAAGTCTCATATTCAATGCAAGATTTGGCTAGTCCTCTGAAGTTTGAGTTACTGAAGATACAGTCTTCTGTGCAACAAGCTCAAGATCCCTATTCCACCTTACTAAATTGCAAATAAGAAACAGAAAATCACTTGAAGGGACAGGGGGAAAAAGGACGTAACAGAAGCAATTCTTAGTTTAATTTAATTTAAAATGCTAAGCAAAATGTAGCCTCGCTATCTCAGTCTTCAAAAGATCCAGTTCAGTAAATATGGTGACTTCAGATTTCTTTAGAAAGATGTATTCATCAGCTGTCTTTCTTCCCTTAAGCAGGACCCACAGAAAAAGACTGCCACACCCGGAACACACATTTAAAAGAGCCATTGCCTTTTCTTTGATTAACTTGAAGAAAGCAGAAAACCAAAATGAGTTCCACAGTACTTCATGTGGCTTTTTTCTTTCTTGATTTTTGTGCTATTAATGCTGTCATTTTTGAGCTTGACTAGGGAAGGTGAAGAGGAAGCCACTTAAGTCATTGCTGCATCTGTGCATATTGTGTGATTATTTAAAGGCTCTAAAAATGTGTGGATCCCATTTCTTCCATTTCACAACTATAAGCAGGTCTAACACCACAAAAGCCAGCACAGCTACAGAGCAGATCACAAGAATGGGGGAAATGGGAAAAGCCAAGTGCTCCAAGTGACAGAAAGGCTTTTGTGTTGCAAAGCAAAGTCATCTGCAAATATTTAAGTCAGAAGAAGGGAGCAGAGATAAAGCAATGGACTTCAAGTCTTAAAAAAACTGATGATCAAAGGGGGATTAGATCACAGGGAAGTATCCGATTGGAATTGTGCAGTCCTATGAAGCAGGTGTTTGGGTTCTAGTGGGGCAAACACCATCTTGGGCTAAATCAGCTCCTCAAAAGTGAGTTCTTCAGCTGCTCAGAGACACCCTTGCTTGGTCAGAGCTCACCTCTAGTCTGACCTCTGTACTTTAAAGTTCTGAAAATAACTGGTTTAATAAAAGCCAGAACAGCACAGCCAGTTCAGTAAGAACACAGAAAGAACATAATACCAGGTTAACTGCAATTAGCTGTTTTAGACAGCTGAATTTGCAAGCCTCCTTCAGCAACCACCCACCCCCAGCTGACATGCTGTCTAAAAGCCAGAGCTCACAGAAGCCACAGCCATCCTGCTCATTTTGAAAGTATTGTGAGAGTCCTGGATTATGTTCATGGGTGGGCTCTCATCCCTCTAGAAATTGTTTTGTTCTCCCCACTCTCTGCCCTGGGTAAGGATGCTTTTCCAAAGCACCAAAGACCGTGTCCAGGCAGGAGAGAGCTTCTCAGGCATTACCAGGCAATGTGAGGCTAGCCCACAGCATTCAGCAGGGTGCTCCAGCCCTGCCAGAGGAATGAACACAGCACTCACAAACCTCAGCCCTCTAGGCAGCCTTCATTTTCCTCTCAGCTTTCTCTCCTTTACCTGGCATTTTCTTGTCAATGCCTTCTTACCAGCCAAAAAACATGAGCTGGAGTTTCTATCAGAATTATCACTGCAGGCACTCCCTAGATTATCACCAACCTGGCTGAACTGAAGAAGAGGGGTAGCAAAGGAGAACAAGGGTATCATTGATTAGTTTTGTTTCTTGTTGACAAAAATTGTGACAACTGATATCTCTGACATTCCTATATCAGATTTTGATCAGATATATTATCATCATATTTTAATCAGATATAGGATCATCATATTTTGATCATCATACTGAATGACATATTATGGGCTAAACTTAGAAGAAGTAGCTGGGTTTTTTGTTTTGACTTTTTTTTTTTAATTTAAGTAAATACTGCATTCTTTTCTTTCTCCAGTTCTCAATTCTTGCTAGGCCATGTTCCTTCATTTGATATGACATGCAGTTTGGAAAGAACATACCACTGCGGAGATCTGAATACACAGGGTTATGTTTCCTTGCTACAGCACCCTGCAGCTAAGGACGGTCCTTGTATCACTGGTGTTGTTATCCCTGGTGTTGTACACATGTGAAAGGTATCTTCAGTTACCAGTACAGTATTTCTGAAGAAAAAGAAAGCTTTAGTCAACTTAAAAAAATAGTAAGGAAGAAAGCAAAATCTAATGTTCACCACATGCATTGCCTTGAGAATACAGATGAACTTTCTGTACTTCTATTGCTTTGGAAAAATGTGTAAACCGTTATTTTAAATAATTTACAAACTCCCCTGTTTTAATTTATTGGCATAGGCTGACTGCACAAGTGCACTATTTTAACCTTAAACCGGAATACTAATAAAATCCTACACAAAACCAGATATGTTTAATTTCAGCTTTTATTGCAATATTATCCCAGTAGATCCCAAGAACATCTGATTGAAGTTACCTTAAAATTTCCGCACCTAGATACGGAACCAAATAAACTCCACTGATCACAGCAACCTTGAACTTGTGGGAATTCAGATCTAGATCCAGGTTTTGCAGCTGGATTCCATCCCGAGTTGAAATGTTACTCAGAATCAAAGTGTGTTGTGGCTGCACACACGGTTTACAGGAAGTGTTCAATTCAACATTTTTGGTAGGTGTTTCGTCCTTTAATTACTCCCAAATTTCTGCCCAACTCTTCATACCAGTACCTGAATTCAGACTCTTGCTTTCTGTCTGAACTGACTAAAGCCTTAGCAGACACATCACTTCACTACAGAATGAACGCTGTGGCACTGATTTAAGTCAGTGAATTCCCTGAACAACTGTTTCACATCTGAGCAATTGCACCAGCAGTAGTGGGGTTGCCTCCTTTTGCCTCCTTGTTTATACAGGGGAGGTGGGGTGAGGGGGTGCTGCTGGAATCACAGCCCACGAATTCATCATGCAACATGAAAAGCCTTTGGGCTATCTTCTCAGCTGGGATAAATAAGCAAAGCTCCATTGGTTTCTGGGTGAATGAGATTATAATTCAAATCAGAAGCGTAGTGTTTGTTTATACCATAACAAAGTATCACAGAAGTGTGTATCATAAGCCTTAAAACACTGCACTCAAGGACAGTAAAATCCACGAGTCTGAGCTTAGGTTTCAGTATCTGCAGTGAAGTTACGCCTATTTATTTCAGGATAGCAGTGCTGATGTGCACCAGCTGAGAATCTGGCTCTTTAACTCCCAAATGACAGCAGAAACCATTTACAGGGGGAGGGAGAAGGGGCTGGGGTGGGAATCAACTTGAGTACAGAGCTGTATGACTGATTAATGGGTATCAGCCATCTCTTAAAACAGGCAGGCCTGTTTCTTCCTAAAATGAAACTAGAGAAATAATAAACACATGAAAAGGAATAATACAAAAGATATGTTTTCTCAAGGAATTTCTATTGTGTACATTATGCTTCACATTCCAATACAAAGCATTTTGACAGTATCATTCAACCAGTTTCTCATTTTATGTGCTTGCACACACAACCCTTGTGATTCAAAGCAAACTGCTGTATAAAATGCCTTTCAAAACAACCTATCCACTCATTTAAGCTGACAGCCCATGCTCACCTAAAAACAAAACTACACTTTCTTCCATGCACCCCAAAAGCATCCCACACTAGCTAGCAGTAAGAAATTTAAAGGACAGTTTTTCCTGTCCACATGGCCCATCCCAGTGGGAGATGATACAATATGTAACATTGTTGTGTTTCACAGTAATTATGTAAGAGAAGTCACATGTGGCACAAATGGAATGTACACCAAAGAGCAGAAGCATATGTTCAAATAAACCACTGGTTATGTCAAAACTAATAACTTGCTTGCTGCAGTGGACTCAACAGTAAAAGGCCCAATGAGTCTAATGACTTTGCTACCCCTCCTTTTGCTCCTCATTGAGCAGGCTGGAGCTGATTTTTTTCAGGGATTATGTTTATGCAATACGAACATATTGTTATTTGCTACTTTCTGCAGGATCATTTTGGCATTCTTATGAGAAGATGATGATGGTTCTGTCTAAATGTTTGGGAGGATTATCACTGACATGGGAAGTTATTAGGTTTGATGCAATATAGAGAACATTCACAGTCAGAAAACAGCATCTTTCATTTTTAGGAATGGAGGTAATTGTGTCTTGTGACAGTGCACATCCTTAAGATGTTATGTATCATTGCGTACTTAAAAAAGCAGCACACTTTTTATTGATCTTTCAATTTCATTTTGATTTAAAATGCAGATCTTTCCCTCCATTGAAATCCTAGCATTTTTATTTTAAAATGTATCGGCAAAAATCCATTTCAGACATATGCAGAGCCGTAAATTACTTTTTGTGGTTAAAACAGTATTCGCTTATGTCACGGGCTGAACATCCCCCTTTATTAGAATGCTATTTATTGCCACCAGCTGCAGTGCTTAGCTAGCAAAGTTCTTGACACCAGCGATTGCTTTTCAGCACCGATGCTTCCAGCTGCCATCGGGGGCTCCTATTGCCCAACGCAGCCACTCCTGGTGGAACTGCTCCCTCTGCTACACACACAGCTCTGTCACTGCCCCCAGAGCAGGAGCTGGGACACAGGGATTGGGTCTGAGCCCACTGCTGTGGAGTCTCTTGAGCTATAAATCTCCTATAACTCTAAAAGGCCTTGCCAAATACCACTAGCTTGAAAGCTGTCAAATGTGCTCAGGAGATCTACCCATCAGTAATGGATTTTTATTTTTTTTTTTTCAAAATTAAGATGCGAGCTCAGCTTGTGAGCAAAGGGTGTCTTACATAACAAGCCACAGATTTAGTGAAAGCAAGAGGATTTCTCTATCTATCAGGTATCTAGCCAATGGTCTCTATTTCATTAGATTTTCGAGCAGGGAGAAACCAGACAAAGGTAATTACTCTTCTTCTGTTAAGAGCTGCTATTACTCCTGCATGAACAGCTAGCACTGCCTTTTTCTTCTGCCTCTGCCTATGGCAGCCAGGAGAACTAAACAGGAGCAATATAAAAGTGGCAGTGTCAACAGCTGTCCTACCAAACATTAAGTGTACCTCATACAGTAAATCTTCAAAGCAGTAGCATGTGTTCTGCTCCTGTGTATGCAAATCCTGTTATTTTATTGATATCATTTGCACACATGCCTTCTTCACAGCTGAACCCTTGAAAAGCCATTGCATATAATTGGGCTCAACTAAGCAACAGAGGCAATCAGTGACAGGAGGAGACTGAACTCCTTTAACATGGAAAGAATTCCTTTCCTCCCTCAGAAAAGAAACACCCAGTAGGTCAAAGAGGAAGGTTTCTCTGCAGTATAGCATAGACAAGCCTGTTATACAGATGCCTGAACCACTGGAATCTACAATAAAAAAAAAAAAATTCAAGCCCAGAGCCTTCATGGACACAATTTTTCCCTTTGTTTTAATAAAGGAATGAACAAATGTACATATTTTTGTCTATATGTATGTTTAAAAATCCTAAAACATTCAAACTAAAATCTTTGCAGAGTTAGGCTCTGTCACACAAGATAACTTAGCTGGCAAACATTCTGAAAATTTTTTTACTCACTGTGAAAACTGATAAAAGTAGGTGCCCTGTTCATCTTACAGACAGACTACAAAAAATATAATCATTCTTCTGTCTGTAAGGAAATTCCTTTTCAGATTCAGAGAGTACAAGAGACATCTGAAAGTTGGAGTTACTTATGGGTCAAAATACAATTGCTCTTTATTTCTTATCTTTGTCCCTGCAAATAACCCAAAAATGTTATTAGCAAATTACTTTCTCTTTCATATCTTTAAACTGGAGATAAGTATATGTTTCCACTAAATGACTCATAAAAATAAACTGGCATAGCAGTTTGACTTAAAGTGTTACGTGTGACTGAGCAGCCTTCATAAAAATTGCTGTTTCCTTTGCATCTGTATTTTCCTTGGGCAGACCAGAGTCTGGGCCACACTCTGCCCTACACACTGTATCCTGGTGTAAGGCTACTTCCCCAGCACTGGAAGAGGTCTGTTCCATTACACCCATCCCGCCCTGGCCTTTTCTTTGGGAAGTGCAAGACAAGATATGATAATGTAACATCATGAAGAATGAGTGTCTTAAACAACTCTCCTCTATTCCAGCTGGACTTCAGCCAATTCAAATGGATGGGTGAGGGCCAACAGACATATTAGTGCAACCCTGTATTTAAAGCCAAGTTATCCCCTAAATGACCCTAGAGTCAATTTATAGATGCAGAGACTAATGTACAATAGAGTTCAGAAATATTCTAAAGCCTAGCTTTGAAAATGCCTGGACACTTGCCACTGGGAGTACTCTGAGAGGGCAGAAAGGGACAAAACATATAAATGCTTAATTTCCATGTTTGTCCAGCGTCCTTTTTGGTGATTGTTTTTTGGGTTTTGAATTTCTTTTTGTCACTTTGTAATAAAAAAACAGAAAAGAAAAAAATATAGAAAAACAATGTAAATGAAGCCTACCGATTTTAATTCTTACTACAGTTTAAAACCATCATTAATCCCTGCAGACAAGCTCTCCCCTAAGGAGTTCAGTAGTTCAGCAGTATAACTCTTCCTCATCCCTACAGATGCAAGAGGTACCCGGTTGCAGGATGCACCAGCAGAGTCCCTGTTTGCAATGGTGAACAGGGAACTCTCAGTTCCCCTCCTCCTAAAGCTCTTCCTACATCAGCACACCACCACCTTCCCCACTAATGATTTTCCCTGCTGTGGGGCAGGCTTCTGCTAAGGCAGAGCAAGTTAACTATGGAGCAAGTTATTTTCTGAGCAAGTTAAGTATAAAAACAAGCTCGCAAAAAAATTTTGAGTAACAAAAAAGACATGCAGATGCAACGTCAACACCTGATGTAATTTTTTTCTTTCAGTCAATTAAGACCATTGATGATATTTTTATGCTTAAGCTTCTTAAATGCATCTTGAAACAAAAGTTTCTCAACTTTCTCAAACATGTAGACAATACATATAGCAGATAGCAACTAATTGTTGCAACTGAGTGGAGGGAGTAAAAAAAATAACTATCCAGCATTAAAGTGAGTTCAGTATATTTTATGGCAATTTCAATAAGTTCAGTTACGTTCCTATAAATAAAAGTTATCGTTATGACAATTAGAGGGCTCTTGGTTGTCTGGTCATTAATGTTGTGTTTTCTTGTAGAAGAGCTCACAATTATCCACAGCTTTCTTTTCCATGTAACACCTTTTCCCACATAAACATCCTGCTTTCGTGTTTCAGTGCTTGAGGCTGCCACTGTGCATTACCACAGGAGTACAAGTGGCACAAACACCGACACAGGATCCTGGTGCAGTAACACAGGTGGCCAGGTATTGACTTCCGTGCCTGACTCAGGGAGGGTCAATAACAGTCTCCAGAGCAGTTGATTCACAAGCCAAAACCCTTCAATGATCTCTGAGTTAAATGCAAACAAGAAAGGCACGACAGGCTATTGTGGGTGCTCCCCCAAAATGCAGCTGGTCAGTGTGGCAAGCAGGACCCCTTCCTTCATTTGCTCCTTTACACACAATTGTCCCCAGCAGCAGCAATAGCCAAGGATGACACCTGACCACGGGATAAGAAAACATCCATCCCATTCATACCATTAAAATGAACCAACCACCCCAACAGTTTGCAGATTAAGCAGTAGAACATTCTGAAGCTGTGACACCTTCAGCTACCTTGCTCAGGTCATTTTTATGCTGTAGGACAAGCAATCCATCTATCCACCTGAGAAGCTTAACTGAGAGGCCTAATTTTTAAATGCAAGCATTCCAACCTCCCAGTAAGTCACTGTCAGAGAATTTCCAGAATCTTTTGCACTGGCAAATATTTAACACATTTATAACTATCCCTAAAAATTAAGCACAGGAGCAATTTAAAACTAATAGCTGGATTTTCAACAGTAAGACAGAGGGATGTCTAGAGACTTCAGGTTTTGGTTGCACAACTTGAGAGAGTTAGATGGTCATGTTTTCATAAGTGCTCAGCATGAACTTTGAAAAGTATTAAGCCTTATCTGAGTGCTTTAACAACTAAAAAAAAGATGCATTGAAGCAAAACAGCTCCTGCCTACTGTAAATACCTTTTACCAGTTCACCTGAGGATGGAAAGTTTGTTCTGTTGCTTTGTGACAAGCACATGAATGGGCAGACAGTCCATAGTCTCATGGCTGCAGACACACCAACAAAGGCAAGAGCAGTCCAAGACATCAGTTACTCAAAACAACTAAAACCATATAATAGCCAGGTATTCCTTAAAATTCCAGAATCCAGAACAAATTTTCCACTCATGGGAACTGATAACCTTCCATACTCTAGCAATCTAAACAACTGCCTGAGTGCATGGGTGATCAGCTATCTTTAGACAAAAATCATCCTGCAGAGAGTGAAGAAATAATTTAAAAGACAAAAACAAAAAGATAAAAGAAAAAATAAAAGAAAAGAAAAAAGACAAATGATGGGAGTGCAGAAGAAAACACAGTTTTGCTATCTTTATGGAAGACCCAAGTAAACTGGGACAATAAACAGACACATGCAGACACTACTCAGGAATTGCGAGTTCATTTTGCCAGAGAAATGTATTGATATTTTACTTGGATCCAACCAGAAACTAAAAATTAAATGCATGCAATAATACAACAGAGTGTCTGAATACTCTTTGGGACTGTAAACTTACATATTGAAAAACTTCTGTTCAAAAAGCATTCCACAAAACTGAGCTGCAGCATCAAAGTAAGAACAGTGCACAGGATTCAATGTGGAGAAGGACAAGTCAGTGTTAATGGGAAAGAGGGACTGTGCTATGGGAGCTGGCAGCCAAAACCAACAATCTTGCTTTCACCAGATCTCAAAGAATAATATTTAATTTAAGTACTGGCATTATAGAAAGCCACAAAAAATTAGCCTCCCAGCACTGGAAGTGAAAACATATTTCATTTCCAGCCAGAATACTAGATCCATTCCAAAGCTGAGTTACTGGAAGTCTTCCATTGTCTCAGGTCTTTCTTTTTTTTTTTTTTCATTTTATGTCCCTCTTATTTTCAAAATGAGTGAGCAGGTATTTCCCATGTAACCCCAAGAATTAGAAATACACAATATATACATTTATTAATTTTAAAAATGTAAAACATAAAATTAAATTCTCTCTAAATAATTATATTTAGTATACACCACACTGCTAAAATAAACTAAGCATAGTTTCAATTGACATGTTTTAATTCAATTTCTCCAGTATTCCAATACTCTTGTGGAAAAGGAAACAAAAGGAAAAACGGTTTTACAAATCCTCCAAATGCTACACCCATACTTTAGCAAACAAATGATGCTATAATTATTATTTTGAGAATCTTACTATGCTGCAAGAAAAGCACAGCAGATAGATGATTAATATTAGCTAAACCAGAAACACTGCTAGATGCAGTACTGTCTTAGTACAAATATAAGATTTTATGTCTTCTGACAAACTTGTACTAGATTTTTATTTAAAGAAAAGGATTTGTTGATCATTCTAGGAATTCAAATTGTTCTTTAGAAAGCAAAGTGTCATTGGTGTACTTTAAAATGCCCATTAACAATCGTAAGCCAAAATAATCATGGCCACAGAAGAAAGCTGTGTACCCACCAGGCTTTATTAGAGTTGCAAATCACAAGCAATGGACTGATTCCCAATTTATTGTCTCCACAAACTTAAGGAAAAACAAAGAGCTGAAGGCATCAGTGAAACACAGTAATATGCTTCAAGCTAAGTCTTTTCAAAAGGGTATTTTTGTCTAAAGTTATAAGGAGCTAATCAGCAACAGCAAAACAAGTTCATTTTCAGCATATAAATGCACACCCTAAGCCAAGTAAGAAATAGAAAAACCCTTTTAATTTGGCTCACAAAGACATTTTCTTTATTTTTCTAGTTTGGCGAATACTAAGAGTGTGGTATCATGAGTTTCTGTTTCCATGAGTGCTGCAGTAAAGAGGCTTCCTTTAGACTAGCCCAGACAAATATTCTAGCTTACTGCTGCAAGGGGCTCTCCAAATGGCTTGCCCATTGCCCAGGCAGGGACACCCTTGGAAATGTCTCTACAAGTCAGAGCAAAGGAGGGTCCCACACTGGTGCCCTGCCCTGCCAAGGCCCAGGACACCAGCAGCGGTGTTGGCCACCCCACTCACTGACACAGGCTCACCTTGGAGCTGAGCTTCACTGGAAGCTCCTGCCAGCTGCAGGCCTGGCTGGGATTTTCTCTTGACCTTTAAAGCCAATTGCCTGCTGCACTTCCAGCTATTTACTGCTGCTGCAGGGAGGAATGATACTTGCTTGTAAAAGTCCTTCTCCGTAAGAACCGAGGTCTGCATGGTATCAGCCCTCTGCTGAGAGCTGCAAGCGCTCATGTGTTAATTGCTTAATTGCTGCCCTGATGGTACTGGGGGGAGTTTGCCCTGAGCTAGTGTTTAATAGAATCAAGCCCAAGGGTTGCTGCAATAACTAAGAATAAAGGAAGTCCATAAATAAAGCCCTCTTCAGACAGAGCAAAGAGCTATTTAGTTCAGCCTCTCTCTGAGTGGCTAATGGAGTATGTTTGAGGGGAAAAGCATAGGAACAGAAGCTTACTGTACAGCACAGTATATAAAACATCTTTCCCTACAACCCCTAATGCTATCTGCAGCTTAGAAACCTCTTGAGCTAAAAGGAATAGATTCTTCTCTTTTCTTAAATCTTCCAGGTTAAAAAGCAGCCGGTAGTAGACCTGCTTTCAATAAAACCAACACACAAAGGCCCTGGGTGCTGTGAACCTGACAGCAATTTACAGCCATTTAGAACAATGAGTGAGCCTATTGCCAATACACGCTAGAAGAGCATGATAAATGCAGAACAAAATTTAACATTTCAATCTAGATTATTAAAGAAAACAGTACTTCATCCATCAAATTTATATCTGTCCTATCTGGGTATTTATCAGCATAGTTCTGTGCTACATAAGCAGAGCAACAAAGGCAGTGGCAGTAGCCCCATAAGCTCTGCAATAAGCTTGCACTGTGTCTATCTGTGCACAGGAGTGCTTAGCACAGAGCAGCTTTTACTGCCATGTAACTCCAGCTAGTCCTCAGCATCCATCAGGCATGACAAGTTACTTCATAACATCAGGTTGCTCTTGCTAGTGTATGTTTCCATGAGCATGAGAATGAAACCATTTCTGAAAGAATAAAATGGCTGGGGTTGGGCTTCAGGTGGGCGACAGTTCAGCCTGCTGTCCTCTCTGTTATACGGTACACTCTGTGGTGTGTGCTTGGCTCCCTGCAACACACTGATATGCATGTTAAATTCACTATTTTTTTAGTAAGAACCATTTACAGGCACTGTATTATGTCCTATTAGAAATAAAAGCCATTGTACTTAAACATGAATATGCTAGGGAGTTAATTTTAAATTCCCTTATCGTACACATCACGTGATATTTTTTCAATTAAACTGATTCAGTATTGGAACAGAGCATAGCTATGTTTCCTTGAGTACTCTCACAGGCAGTTGAACATCTGGAGGTAAAAAAAGCAACAATAGAAATGAAGAGTTGCCATACAGGTTCTTCATATCAAGCTGAACCAAATTCCACAGTCCCTACATGCTGCTTGAAAGTAGATCTCAAATATCCCTGAGAAAAAGAGCCATAAGATTTGAGACTATGAAGATAGAACAAAGGGTTATGAAAATGTGTAAATATGTTCAAAAGGAAATTCTAAAGCACCTTTGTTGTCATCTGTAAGATGTGTTTCTTTTCTGGGTTCCAGCCTCTGTTGCTTTTAGTGTAAAGTGTATGTTGCATTTTTGCTACTGCTTACACTGTATGCATCTCAAGGGTTTGCTTACTCTTAATTAAAATTAGATTAATGAAGTTCACCCTCAGAATTTTTAGTGTCTTCTGAAAGCTGCTGTTTCTAGGAAGAGGCCTGCACCAAGACAGAAGTGGGAAAGAGCATAAGGAGTATAGGGAAGCAGGGACAAAGAAAATAAAAAAGGAATTCTCTGAATAAGCTTCATGTCCTACGAGCTTAAAGGCAATGAAGCATTTTTCATTTGTTGCTGTGGTCCCCAAAGCTGTAACTTACATTCATTTTTTGACATATTTTACACACAAAGTAATTCTGCCGCAAACACTGTTGACTTGTGCGAGTTGGTCCTGCTCAGCACATCTCAGAGGGCCTCAGTGACCTTGGCTGAATTGTAATGGGGAAGTTTTACAACTGGTGAGTTGTTTTGGAAGGAAATGGAAGTGATGAGTTGGCATTTTTTGCGCTGTCAAACACCATTCCATCCTTTCTCACTTTTAACAGGGGAGGTTAGAATAATCATACTTACAGCTGTTACTTCCTATGCCCTTATCTTTGTGTAGGTTCCTGTACATAAATGTAAGTAAACATGAAGTCTGCTCTTACCTGAGATGCCTTGGAGTTCTTTTCAGAATCAAAATAGTGTTTGAAATTCAGGAGTTTACTTTTTTAAAAAGTTTCCCTCAGAATCAGCATCCACTTTTCACATATCTAACACATTTTATTTCACTGTCTCATTGAACATTAATGAATTTTCAGGAAAGAACCATGTAAGGACTGTAATGATTAGTGTTATTTAAAGGAAGATTTGTTCAAAAATAGGCTAATGATGTAGCCAAGTTTATTCAGGTGTCAGTGGACAAATGAGACATAAAAGCTCTGAGCCCTAACTCACAGATGGTCACTCAGATCAACAGCTCCTTGGTGGTGCTGTTTCAGAAATACCTTTTTCACACTTTTCTGAAATACATTCAGCATACAGATAATTAAATTAAGCACTTTCATGCTGGTTTCATCCTGATATTTGACTTTCAAGATTCAAGCCAAGCAGTTGTCCATCTCTTCCAAATGTGTATCTGAAGATGCATTAGCAGAAAATTATTAAATCAAGCAGCACCAGAAAGATACGAATGCTGAAGGGAACAGCAGTTTGCAATAGTTCCCATATATCCAAATGTTTTCTATGCCTCATACACTGAGACTAATTGGGACAAAATTTTGAAAGTGTCTGGCCAAATTCTTCTGTGACAGGAAGTGAAATGGTTTGCACCTCTTTGTCAAAGCTAAACTCACTTCTGACTGAGGACTGACACCATGCCTTTGTCTCATTAACAGTTTCCCATACCCTATTCCTGGATATATGACATTATTTTACAGACATGGCTAAAGCCTCCTTTACAAAGGTAGGTAGTGTAAAATAATTACTCCCCCTTGCCACTACAGCAGCTTTCTGGAATGCAGAGACCCCACGATGGAGAAAGCAAAGAAGTGTTAAACAGCATGTACCCAGGGTTGTGGTGTGATCAACTCCTCCAGTGGTCATTGTCCACTGGATGGAGTGTTGATGCTGTGGCATCCATGACAGAAAGGTATTGGTTTGTCCAGCTGTGTAACTCCACTTGCACTTCAGATTCTGCAGCCTTGAAACGCAGCTAGCCCACTGGGTATAAAAATACCGTGCTTGGTTCTGTTTATTATTATAATTTAAATGGACTCAGGAGATGCATTATCACTCTGGATAGAGATACCAGGGCTAATAAGGGCAACTGTCTTGGTCTTCCTAAAGTTCTTCTGCAGGTGGGGTAGAGTTTCCATCCTTGGATTGCCAGGGCTCTGGATCCGAGACTCAGGGCAATGCCCACAGTCCATCTGTATAGAGGGATGACAGGAGGATTTGGCTCAGTCCTATTTCATAACAACTCTTGCTTCACATGGACTTTTCAGCAGTGTTAGCCTTAGTCCCCAGGAATAAGAAGCCTGTGGGAGTGCAGAGGAAATATATACGTTCTTCCCAGACCTCTCTTGGACAGAGCCCAAATTCCTCAGTGTAGGAGGGCTATGAGGTTGAGATTTTGGAAAAAGGTTCTGACAGACACAGCCAGCTGGAAAGAGAGTGATCCACATGCACAGTTCCTTCCAAAGATGAATCAGGATGAAATGATTTTACATGTTTTTTCATTGTCCTTCCCACCTTGTAAACATTCCTAAAGCCTGTCTGTAAGCCCTGCATAAAGAAGTGTTAATATCCATATGTCAGTACTGGAAATGGTTTTTCCCACACCTAAAGAGCCAAGTTCATCCCATATGTAACTCCCCTCACTTTAATAGCCTTGCAGGAGGAAGGATGCTGGCCCAGTAAGTCCACCCAAAAGCTGCAGATCCTGCTGAAAATAGCTGCCTACCTTGTGAGGGGGATGAATCACCGCAGACCTCAGTTGCTCAGGCCTTTGCAACAGATTCCTCCTCACTTCTGTGTGCAATTCTGCCTGCAAATCCCTAAATTATCTGGACACCAGCTGCTTCAAAAGCTTGAAAGCCTCATTGTAAGAGATAAGGACAGAAGAGCAGGCCTTGCTCTCAGTTACTAAGCTATGTCCATTGAATATGTATCTGTGCTGCAGTTGTACTTTGTTTATCCTACTGCAAGGCATTTCTTGGTTAGCTTCAATCTCCAGGAAGAATTGTTCTTCTTTCTGTACGTTTCTTGATTTTCTGAAAGGAGCAGTGAGTATTCACCCTTCTTTGCTCTGACAAGAGCCAGGATGTAGGTCAGGGTGAACCAATACACCTAGAGGTATTAAATTGCTTCAGTGCCTGGCCAGTAAATCTTGATCCTGTGGTCAGGAAAAGCTGAATGCCAGCTTTGCAGTAAAAATGGACCAGCAGGGAGTTTGAGAGAAGCTAAGGGGAAAATTTTCATAGGATCATGAGGGAATGTTATTTAACAAATTCTCTTCTATTACAATGATTCCATGACCCTGGTGATGCCTTCCAGTCTTATGTTGCTATAAATACCTTGCCTGAGAACTAATTCCTCTTGACAAGCTGACAGAGCTTCAGCACACAATAGAGCATGTCACCAGTTAGTTTATCTTATGGCTAACATTAGCATTTGATTTTTGTTTTTCTGCTACTGTTATTCTGGACAGCAAGGTACTGTTTTTAGTATTACCTGTTGAGAATTGTACGTATTGAGTAAATAAACTTGCAGCTCCTTCAACAACAGATGCTCTAAATTGAAAGACTTGAAAGTAAGTTTCCTATGCTTTAAGCATATAGTACATTCTAGGATCCTAAATTATAAATGTAATTATAAATATGTACAAATTCCAGTTAAAATTATCTGCTTGGGACAGAAGTTCACCCTTACAAGAATTGTAACATCAGACATCACAATTTATCTTAACTAAAAAAAAAATAGTAGAGGAAGGGTCTTCAAAATGAATGTAGATTAGTCATTTTAATCACACTAGACCTTTTTAGAATTTGCTTTTGTGGTGGAATAAGACATGAGACAACATAGTTGTATGAAAATTATTTTCTATGAGCTGTGTTGATAAAGAGATAAAAAAGATAAATCTGTCACCCTCTTGGATATTGAAATATATACATATACATATACTAACCTATTGCTAGGGAACATGAGGAGGAAGAAACAGAGAAGTTAAGGTGAAACTATCTATATCTAATTTTCCTGTGCCCAGGTAGGGTCATGAAGAAAAGCCATTTTTGCAGGCAGCCTCTCTCATCCTGCTCAGCCAGTAACACCTTTCTCTCTTCCAGTCTGCTGCATAGTACTCTGTGTGGTGTGAGATTAGGGCTCCTTCAAGATGTTCTTTGTTCTTCTCATTTTTCCTAATGTGACAAGGCAGGGGGTTGTCAGGATTTTACCAGGCAATAATACAACTATTTTTTTAGTCTAGATACACGAATGCCTCCTTCTCTGCATGTTGTGACACAAATCCCTTAGCAAAAATTTCATTTCATTTTTCTTTGCTTAGCTTTCTCAAAAGGTATCCCTAAGCACCTAAAATCCTAATCCAAAGGTCACCTCTTCTAATTTAGGCATCTAAATTTTTTCTGTAATTAATGCACCCTTACCATCATATCTCACCTACCATACATTTGTCTCAGGATCCTCCTCCTCAGCATATTTAATCTAAGACAAATAAGGTAAGTAAGACAAATAAATTAAGTGGACTGCAGAGTAAAAGAAGGCGACTAGTACAGACTAGATGTCTGATTTTAGGCAACTAAAATAAAAAAGCATCAATACCAAACTTTGTTTCTGTGTAAGTCTTCACATGATTATCAATATGAGGTATTTTAGATTCTAAATTGAACGACCTTTTTCAGCTTGGAATATACAGATGGCAGCAGAGGACATGTCCCTTTGCCTGGTTCAGCAATGATTCCTTGCAATCAATTTCAGTCATTTGTTCCAAATTAGTAGTTTTGCTCTAGACTTGCTCTACAGCCAATGAAGAAAGGCAAGTACCTTAAGAGGAGAGTCTCTGGGTGTGCCAGCCTTTCTCCAGTGACAACAGAGCAAGCTTCTACAGTCCCACCTTATGTACTTCAGTTAAATGATGGGATGAATCCATGTATGGAGGCTGCAATGCTGGGGCTTGCGGTAAATTTGAACTCCACATCAAAATCTTGTAAGTATAATATAAATCATATGTGTCAGCAGTGTTTGTGTGGGGGTACATTACTTCATGTATGCATGCACAGTTTTTGTATGCTTCTACTAGAACAAAATAAAACAACATGGTAACATTGTCTGTGAAATAGCGAAGCCAGTTTTCAGAAAGATGGGGAAAACCTTTGCATGCAGACCTCAGCTTAAATTATTTCTTGGAAGTGAGCTTTATCCAGTTATACAAAGTGGAATAATATTTCGAGAGCAAATCAAATGCAATATGATATTTTCTGGTTATGTATAATTATATGGTGAGTCCATTTTACTCAATAATCACAGAAACAACAACAACAGTAACAATAGCAATAATAATAATAATAATAATAATAATAATAATAATAAAGCATCTGATAAGATTTATTGCCAAGACTAACATTGTCAGTGACATCCAGATCAGCAATGGTTACAAGCAGTGGACACAAAATGAAGTTGTCTGGTTTTGACAACAAAATATTCTGCATTTAGCAAAGGCATATGTTTCAAACTCAAATGACTTCACTTCAAATTAAAGCAAAAAATGTTTTGAAGTGTCGTCATTTGATAATCATTTGCTTTAAAATAAGCAACAGATTTCTATCTAATGGGATCCACATCTTTAACAAGTGAAGCAACATTGTGACAAACAAAAAACAACCTGCTCTAAAATATAATTCCAAAATAAATTACATCTAGCTGTTTTGTTGTTGTTGCGCTCTGTTTTCCTTTTTTGGCCGCCTGTAGAGCTCCCACAATTTTTTCATTGCTACAATGACAAATGCTATGAGAAAAGACCTGGGCCACTGCCAGAAATCTACTCTAGACTTCAGTATATGTTTCTGCTTTCAAGAGTCAATTGTTTTCCTTCTCTCCCAGGGGTCACTTGCTACCTTATTACCAGAAAGAATGACCCCTTGACAGCGCAATTGAGATCCAGAAACTCAACAAAACCGTAACCCCTCCAGTGGCATCAGAATTGTAATCAACAGCAGTGGGGCTGGAAGACAAATGTACTTGTATATAAGGCCACCATCTTAGAAAGGGGCTTCTCTACTGGCAAAGAAACCTATCTCTATTTGGTTTCTTTTGATATTTTTATTACCCCTTTCTTGTAACCTTTTCATTGCTAGTGCTCTCAAGGCAGGAGTGTTTTCACAGTGTTGGAATTACCTGTGCTCATTTTACACAGTTTGCTGCCTATTCCTCCTCTTGCAATCTGTGCTGTGAAGCACATGACTAGAGATGGGAGCCCCCAGTCACTATGGATTTCCTCTCTTATTCAGCTTAGTTCACTAGCAGAATAGTTGTTCCTTCAATATCCTTATTGCCACGTAAGAAACATGAGTACAGAATCTCCAGCCTTGAAGCCACAGAGAAGAATGAGCTTGAAATATTAAGGAGAACTTTACAGAGAATATACCTTGCCCTTGCAAAGGCATGCACTGAAATAGTGCTATACAATAACATTTCTCAAATGTAGTTATTACTAAAAGTATTAAACTTTTTGCTGTATCCTTTTGCATACTCAAGATCTGCAAAACCTAGGTTGTTTCAGATAAATACAAGCACAGGTATTCTGCAGCACAAGACCCTAGTCTAGTTCTTATATTGTACATGTGGAACCCTGACCCAGACTCCTGAGGTTACCAAAAACTGTGCCCCTAAATTGCCTAAAGGGTTTTTTTGAAAATGTTAGCAAACTTTCAGAAAATCTCAGCGTGAATTAAAACTTGAAATGTTTCTTATTCTGGGGATTTTATTACCAGATTACTTGACATGTGTGCTAGAAAGAATTTTTTTAAGACCATCCAACCACATGGTAGAAAACAAGGTACCCATGAACGAAAGCACTGCTCCCAGATGCTCTGCCATCTGACTATCATTACACAGATATTGGGAAATAGTTCAGATAATTGTAGGAGAAAGTTCCTCAAGCTATACAAGGACAAAAAGATCTAAAAAACAGACAAAAGCAGAGAGCGTGGCAAAACACAAGTGCACAAAATCCCACTGCCTTTAACAGAGACTTGGGTGAATGCAGGAATTTTCAGAGACAGGAGTCTTCAAACACCATCATGGCCTGAGGTGCAAAAAAACCCAGCAGCAGAGTTCTGCTGAGCATGCGCTGGGGAGAACAAGAAAGCTTCAGGTCAGAAAAGAAATGTTGTTGTTACCTTTCTCAGACATAAGTCATCACATTTTGCAAACAACAAAATAAAAGGTATTAGACCCCTAAGTGATCCCTGGAAGGAGCAGCAGATGGCCAGCCTAGCACCTTCAGAGGAGAAGTAGCACAAATAGCAAGAATGTGGTTTTTCCTACACTGTCCTACCAAGGAGGTGTCACCGTAATGCAGAGAAGGTGCCAAGTCCTTGCCCAGCCTTCCCTGCTGAGGCACAGCAGTTGTGCTACAGACAGGCAAGAGGGAGGAGAATGTGAAAACAGCTCTTCTGCCCCAGAAACCAGGCTGTGATCTCTGGTAAGAGCAGACAAAGTAATGTTTTGAGTTTTATGCTGCTGCCTCACAGTAAGCTCTGTGAGACTGAGCTCTTCCCCTGTCAGCAGTCACACTGTGGACAAGGCAGAGTTGTCTGCTCTGGCAAAGAGACAGGCAGAGTAGCTTCACACCTGTGTTTTACTTCTGCAAATGAAAGGGTAGGATTGAGGCCCTAATCAATAACCAAAAGGGGAAAATTGACAAGAGCATCTTTTGGCACTGGTATGGAAAAACATATGGCCTCTTATTTTCTTGCGTATTAGGTCATATCATTTTAATTTCTATCCAAAAGCCCAGAAGCAAGTTACATGGATTCTCTGTACTTAAGTACCATACATTAAAAATAACATGCTGAAATAATGCTGTCAAAGTATGAGACCTACCTGACTGATGGAATATTCTTCTATAAAGAGCAGCTCTAAGCTTCCCTTAAACAGAATGAAGGAAAATCTAAAGATAATAATGAATAAGAAAGCAGCTTCTTCTGCCAGACCCATCAAGTTAAATGGCTCTTTGTATTGTTCAAAATGTGTACAATATTGTGTTCTGTGGCAGAGGGTAAAGAGAGGGAACTTCCAGAAACATTTTGATGGAACAACAAATAAAAATAATATTTTGACAGAAAGAGCTCATCCTATTAAAAAAAAAAAAAAAAAAAAAAAAAAAAAAAAAGCATTTCTCTCATTTCTCTGACTCAAACAGGAATCTCTTTATTGAGGTTGCACGTGGAGCCTCACAGTAATGCTTAAAGGAAATGTGCCATTGGCAACAGAACATGCAGAATGACTGAGGACCCTGAGTGCTTGGCATTGTTTGAGCTTGGTTCTAAATACCTATGATAGACATTTTTGGAAAATGTTTCCTGAAGGTAAGCATCAAGGATTTACTTCAGCAGTAGCTTGTGCATGCTGATAGGTTGAATTGGTGCTCACATACCAATACAAAACAGGACTAGCTTCTGGTAACGTGCAAAATTGGCGGGGGGGGGGGGAGTTCTTATGCCAGTATTGGAATTTATTTGCCCTCCTGATGAAATGTTTACCTCACTCTGCCTCATCAATATTAACCTCACAGATCAACAGATCTTCATATCGACAGAATAGAGAAGTCAATATCACCTTATTATTATTTAATAAGTATTTCATTGTCAGTAACTGAGTGAGAACAAACATCTGTGCAGTATAATGGCATGCACTTAAATTTTGCAAGGTTACTGTCTTGCATGTTTGACAGAAGAAAGCCAACCCATAGTAAAAATCCCCCAGTAATATCAGTGTATAAAATGACAACATGTTGAAGGACATTTAAATTGAACAAAACAGGGTTTTTTTAGTCCCAGTTTTTGATATACAAATGTTGGATGTGTTTTACTGTGTCTTCTGACTATGATTGATAGGAGATGCATCAATTTCAAGGTTTGTGAATTTAAGTAAATTGTTGTCAGTGGTATCACTTCTTCTTTTTTGTACTTTTTTTCAAATTATCTCCTTACAGAGAATAGAGTACTACAAATTGAGACAGGATATACATAAAGCATCAATTTAGCTTGAATATCCACTTACAATAGTAAAAAGAAAATAGTTGTGATAAGAATGTGAGTACATCAGAGTTGTTCAGAAAACTCCAGAGTATTTAAAAAAAAACACATTGCTTATGGTTTTTCTTCTAAATAATTTTTGCTCTTTCTATTTGGAAAATACTTTGCTTGCCTTTCCTTTCAAAGGAAAAATATAGTATTTACTTTAAAAAAATAAAAGTAATAGTAGTAGATCTTAGATATGCTTTTATCTTTGTCCTCAGAATGTAATTCCATTAATTATACATTAGAAAAAAATACTCTTACATATTAGGAAAAAAAAATCAAAATTTTATCAACTCTTTGCAACCTGAGGGAAGTTTATTTACCCTCTTTTCCTTCATACTAATGCTTTACTTGACTAAAAAGCCTGAAATGCTTCCTTTAAAATTGTGCTTAAGCATCATACAGCAAAGCTTGCTATGGATCCAATGCTTTCAGAAATTGGCTGTGTCTGATTATAAACTAGTTTTCCCTAGGTTGCTTCTTATCTGATGATGTCTGACTCAGGATGTGGTGAAATGCACAGATACTTTTTATTATGTTTTCCAGCTCATGGTCATGACTCGTTTCCATGCGTAAGTGTGTTGTGTCTATGCATCTACACGCCTGTCTATATGCACAGAGCAATGTATGTGCTGCTTGTGTGTGGGTCTGGTTTTAACATCAGATTCTGTAAATGAATAAAGATACTATCTTCATTTTACTGTTCTCTAAAGGGGCAACATGGAATGGATTCTGTAAATCTAACTATACATGTTGCTGATTAAAAGCTGATGGTAACAATTAATATACAAGGGGACGGACTAGTTTTTCTTCTAACTTTTTTTTGAGAGAAAAAAAAGAAAATTAGACAGAAAAGACCATTTCCAGATGTGACTGTATAGGGCTTGATTTGAAGCACTTTTGTTATGTACTTAATAATGCATATAAGAATGCTCATGTGAAATGTTTGTTAAAACTCTATCCTAGTAGATATTTGTGCTTATGAATTGATTCCTTATCCATATTTTATGGAGAAGTAGCTCGGCACTGGATTACAGCACATTATTTTCCAAACTCCTTATTAGACTCTGCATATCTCTCTATTGTGCCTCCAGGCTTAAACTAAAAACAAACTTAAGAAAAATTTAAAGAGACAACATTCAGAAACTTATGTTTTTACAAAGCTCCTGAAAGTTCATAATTATTTTTGTCCCTAATAGGCCTGCCTTTGAAATAATTTGATGGCTAGGTTTGTAAATTCTCTTGGAAAGATCTGGCATTCCATAGTCATTAAGGGGAGTATATATCACAAAAATGGTTTTGCATATAAATAATGGTATACAGGATTTGGCTTAAATTGTCTGCTTTCATTTTATTTTTTTTTTCCTCTGAGATAATTTGGAGGGAAGCAGGAAGATCAAATTGAACACAATTTGAAAATGAAACTTGGATAATTGAGCTAAGTAGGTTGAACTTGCCAGTCACCTGTGACCTCTGGCTAGTGACACATCGTTTCAAACAGCTGAAATGAGAGGGCCTGCATCGAACTGCACGAAATAAATACAGCGAGCGGAGTTTCAGCCTGGACCCGTGTCATCCCTCGCGGTCTGCTTCATTTTTATCGAAGATGGAGGGACTCGAGCCCCACAGCCTCGGGAAGGTGTTTGGCGTTCAGGGTAGGGAGAGGAGGATGGGCACTCTGCGAGGCCACCGTGCAGGGTGGTGGGGGAACAGAGCAGCACCGGACCTGTAAGAGGTGAGAAACTGGAGCCTCTCAAGTAAACGAGCTCACCCGTGGTAAGATCTCCTTTATACACTGCTGCAACCGAAAGTTTGCGATCGTCCCTGTGTGGGAACCTAATATTTTGCTGTTCGTTTTGAAGCGATTATTCAAAACACCTTGGCAGCTGAACCCTCCCTGCTTTCAGGATAATTATTTCTAATCGTGATTGGCAATAATAGTAATTGCCATATTCAGCCAGCACCCAGCTGTAACGATTTTTCTTTATTATTATTATTTGGGTTAACAATCGCCACCGACAACAATGTCTCCCGACCCTCTTCTCCCTCCCTCAAACATTCAGGGAAATGAGTGCCACTGCCCTGCAGCAGCCGTCGGGTGGGCACGTCCCCCTCTTTGCGGGCTCTGTGGGGACAGGGGACGGGCAGAGAGAGGGTGGGGGACCCGTGGGGGGCCCTGCCGGGGGGCGGGTGTGGAGGACCGGGGGCCACCCTGGCTGCCGCAGCGTTCCCCCAACACGGCCCGGCCTCCCCCTCTCCGACGGAGCAGGGGCTGCAGCCGCGGCTGTAAACGAGCCTCTTAATAAACCTCCGGGTCGATGATGCATCGCTCGCTAGTGAATCTTCGCGGGTTTATTTATTTTAACTAAATCGCCCAAATGGATCGCAGCTCTGTGTTGACTCTGGCGAGAGGCGAGGCGGGGAGCCGGGGGGGCGAGGGGCTGACAGGTCGCCCGGGGCTTGCGGCGTCTTGTGCGTGCAGGGACTCTGCCACTGCCCCCTCCGGGCAGGGCTCCTCCGCCACGGTGACCGCCCCCTCCCCTTCCTCCTCCTCCTCCTCCTCCCCCAGCTCGGCCGCAGGCGCCCTTGTAAGGAAGAGCCGAGGCAGGCACGGCCGGAGCGGAGCGGGCACCCCCGGCCAGGCGGCCGCCGGGGAAGGGCTGGGGGCGAGGGAGGGAAAGAAGGGATGAGTGTTTCAAGTAGGGGCAAAAGCCGGCCGGTGAGAGGCTTCCTCAAGCTGCCGGTCACCAGAGAGGGGTGAGGGTCAGAGCTGTCCCCGCCCGCCCAGGGGGGCGACAGGTTCCCGGGGGGATCCCGCTCTGCGCCAGGGCCAGCCGGGCCGAGAGCGGCGGCCGGCCACCCCTTGTAGCTGATGGCGCAGCTCGGCCAGCGCTTCTCCCGCCGCCCAACTTCACAGCGTTTCTCGTGTTTATCCACGCTCACACCAGAGCCGAAGTTGGGGCCGCGGCGATGCGGGAGGCTGGGGCGTCCCCCGGGCCCGCCGGTGCCGCACGGCCGCCGCCAGGAGCGGTGCCCGCCCGCCGAGTGCCTGGTGCCTTGCAGGTAAACACAGCTGACTCCTCGGGATAAAAGCAGCCTCTGGTTTCTGAAACCACACGCACAAGTTACAGACCAGCGTCAGCAGGAGAGGTGCCACTGGCCTGCCCCGGAGGTTGCCGTGCCTGCTCTCTGTCACCTCTGGGCCGTCCCGCAGCCCCAGCCCGGAGCCGGCGGGGCAGGACAGCGCTCCCCGGGCGGCGGGGCAGGCCGGGCCGCGCTGCTCTCGGCGGGAGCGGCCCCGGGCGCGATGGGACGGGCAGCCCGCCACCGCCACCGCCGCCAGCCCCCTCCCTCCCCCGGGAACGCTGCTCCCTGACGTCAGGTGTTTGCTCAGGCTTTTGTTCCGTCAAAAATAGTTCCACGCAGCAGCTTACCTGCCGTGGGTGGCGGCTGACCGTGGGCTGCGCCAGGGAAGCGTTTTCTGGCAGAATCAATTATTTCCTTCGCCCTCGGATCTTTGATCTCCGCACGCAAATTAATTATAGCAGTATGCAGGAAACTGGCTCGCAGTCTTCTAAACCCAGCATTTTGCTGCCTGAAACACATGAAAAGGCAAAGTTTCTTTGCAATCTAGCTGTAACAGAGCTACGTTACCAAGGCTAGATATTTCTTACTGGGACCCATTGAATTGTCTGTACTCTCAAATATTATCACTCTAGTAGCCTTTATTTTTTATTTTTTACCTTTGCGTCTCATTCATGGCCGTTATGGTGTTGTACTTGCAATTGCATATTATCCTAGTAAAATAATTGCTTTATAGCAGGTTACTTGCACCAGACACTTATTCTTCTTCTCCTCGTTCTATGGAGTTATTAGAAAGTAATGGGTGCCAAGACAATCAAAGAATGTTTCCTAATTAAAGAAGAAAAATGGAACTGTCACCATTTTCCACTGTTCGTGAGCCAATTCATGTGCTCAGATCACACATATTTGTACATCACAAACACAGGCGTAGGTACTGTATGGCTGTAGTGCATGTGCGCACACGTACACACACCCCTCTCACAGTTAGTTCCTATTTCTTACAGAGGTTAAAGAATAACTTGAAATCGAAGACAAATGAATTGACAGGAAAATGTATCACTTTTTTTCCGCTTTAATTTCTTCCCACATTATAATGGATCTCTGAGCCTTTAGCTAGGTGGGCAATTAACCACCCAGCGCCCGCTGCCCTGTAACAATCACCCCGCTGTACAGCTTATGGGGCTGAAGTTTTTTAAGGGCTCCACATCCTTATTTTATTATTGTGTACGTGTAGGATACCTTATCTCCCACACGTGCGGATCTACGGGATCTATACAGCGGATGTATAATTTTATAGTTTATCTTAGCCCAACTGCTCCTGGGTGACAAATCTGTCTGTCGCAGAGAGCACCGTCCTCATTTCAATACTATTTCGTTCTGGGAGCGCGCACGGTAATTCTTTACATCGAAATTGCTTCCCCTCTGGTTCCTATATTTTAATTTAGCAAAGGACTGATTAGCTGTGGCTTTAAAAGGGCCAGGTCTGCGCCGGCTAACAGCGTCACCTCTCACCTCTCGGCAGCCCCAGGCTGGGGTCACTGCGGGGCCGCGGCGGGGGAGCAGCGAGCGCTGCTCGGGCTCCGCTCCCGCCGCGCTACCTGCGCGCCCCTCCGCGCAGCGCCGGGAGCAAAGCGCCGTCCCCCGCCCCGGGGGGAGAGCAGCCCGCCCGCCTCCGCCTCTGGCACACCGCTGCTGGCGGGAACCGCCGCGGGAACAACGGGAAGATGCAGCTCTGCTGGGCGAAAGTAATTGTTTGGTTTGTCTTAACTCGCAACGACCTGGCTGAACGGCACTCTGTCCTCTGACGTGCAGGGAGGGGAGGAGGAGGGCCCGCCGGCGTGCCTCGTCCTCTTTAAAGGCTTCGTGTAAACTTCCACATTTTGAAAGAATAACTTCAAAAACCTGCATTTGATTGTATTCAGACGTGTGCCCACCTCACATCGATTGGCGGATCCATTGAAGGTGTAAAGATCCGTTGATAACATGCAGGTCGAGTGTCCCTAAATCAGCAGATTCTCCCTTCTCTGACAAATCCTGGAATTAGTTTGACGAGGGAAAAATATTATTTTTTTATCTGTAAAAATGTATTTCAAAGAGAGATGATATTCTAACAGGGGAAACTACAGTAAAAATCAGAATCGCTTCTGGAAAGGTTTCGCTCTGAGCAAATGTTTCGAGTATGTCGGATCTTCATAAAACTACGCTATAGCCTTTATTCTGACGATTACTGGAAATCAGGCAATGCATACAAAATACGAGCAAGAAAGTGTCGAAATCAATTTTTTTTCTACCTATGAACAGTGAAAGGTGCAAGCACATTTTAAATACTTTAGATCTTTATCAAACGATATATGCAGATAAAGGCAAATACCGAATATTCAGGAAAACACAAATAATTTTAAGATGTTACCTTTTTTTTGTTTGCTTTTTGAGTGTAGCAGTGCATTTACAGAACTGGTGCGGAGTCATCACTTTGTTTATTTTTCTAACGTCTACCCAAATTCCAGCAATCCGCAGAGCAGTAACAGCTTTTTCCATGTGTTTATCATCGAGGTTGCAACAGGATTCGCCTCAATTGTTCTGCCTTTCTTGTGTTTTCCTTTCTTCCCCTTTCTGCATTTCCCAGATACATTCGCTTTTGTTGCAAAAATAAACAGCGGAGTTTTTAACAGCAATTTGAGATGATAATGGTTACTGATCCCATTCTTTCCATCATAATCTTCAAGTGGTTTAAGATTAATGATAGGAGGTGTTTTAGCAAGGAGTGTGGGTTTTCTTCTCCAAAGACCATCGCTATGATAATTTACTTAAGATGTTGACAAGACTGTCAGTAAGGCTAATTTTTTATTAAGCTACGCTGTAGCAACTGTAGTAAGCATTTGTTGTTATTTAAGCACATTGTATTTTTTGAATGTCCGACTATAAATATTGTTATTTGCTCTCTGCTTGATAGATTTGCAATAGAGATGATTCCTCTTGCCTTTGTTTCAAGAAAGGTGTCTTCTGGTATTCTGATAAATATTCTCTTCCGCCCTCCCCCATCTCCTTTCACGCACATTTTTAAAAAGAAAATAAATTTGAGCAACTACTGCCTTGGTCCAGCAATGTCTTCTGCGCAGCATTGTTTTGCTTGGTCTGCCTCAAGGCACATAAGGCACATCCCTGAATCAACGGGACAAGATGCAGGTTTGAGTGCTGGGTTTGTGTGATTATTTCTTTTTTTTTTTTTTTTTTTAATTGGGCAAAATTACCTAGTAAACAGTAAATATGTAACTGTAGTACCCCAGGGTGCGAAGAGGCTGGGGTGTCTCCTAAAGCAGTTTAGGATGTATTGGCGGCTCCCGAGCGGAGCTGTGCCGTGCCGGCCCCGGCAGCCGCGCCGAGCGCTCCGCGGCAGGCCGGACCCGCGGCCGGGGCAGCGCTCCCCGGGCAGCGCCCGCCGGCCGGGCCGGGCAGTGGGCACGCCGGGCTGTGGGCACGCCGGGCTGTGGGCACGCCGGGCTGTGGGCACGCCGGGCAGGGCTGTGGGCACGCCGGCCGCTTGTCCCGCTCCTGCCGGGGCCGCGGGCAGCACGGCCCAGGCCGAGCCCACCCGGGCACGGCGGGCTGGCACGCGTGGGTGAGCGCAGGGCAGCGGAGGCGGGCGCGAAGCAGCCCGCTCGATCAGAGAGGAAAAGTCTGCGGTGAAATCGCAACAGACCGGTCGATTTTACCCTGCTGTTGTGCCTCCAACAAACATGAAGCCGTGGCCTTACCTAGAAATCACGGGGGCCCTGTGACACCCCTTGGGCACTGCTTTATTGCCTTTTCCGCCCGCCTGCGGCCAGGCGCGCAGAGGGGACACGCGGGCAGCCAAATTGGGGTGGCGGCCCCTGAGCACCCGCACGGTGCCGCCGGGCCCGGGGCGCGCAGAGGCGCGCAAGGTAAACGGCGGGGGCTACAAAAGCACGTGCCTCCTGCTTATCGGCCGCCCCTCTCCGCTCCCGGCAGCTCCGCGCTCGCACAGAAAGGAAAAAGGCAGCCTCTACACAGTTCATGTTGCGATCCCCCCCGGCCGAAAGGGAGGCGCGGGGCGAGTGCCCCTCTCTCCGCTCCGCTCCGCTCCTCGCCCCGGCGCGCAGCGCAGCGCGGGCGGAGCGCGCCGCCGGGCGCGGGCAGCAGGGGGCGCTCCGAGGTTGCGCTGGGAGCCCGCGCTGCCGCGCCGCGCGCCCGCACACGGACACGGACACACGGACACGCACGGACACACGGACACAGACACGGACACACACGGGACACACGGACACGCACATAGGGCACACGGACACGCACGGACACACTCATGGGGCAGGCGCGGACGCGGGGCACACACACGTGTGCGCACACAGGCGCACGCACGCGTGGAGGCACCGGCGCGCACACGCACACGCACACGCGCGGGGACAGCCGGGGGTGCGCCGTGCCGGGCGCGGGTGTCGCCGTGCCGCTCTCCGTGCGTGTGCGTGTGCGTACCCTGCATTACGCAACTTATTAAACACGACGATGAATTGTCAACATTTTTTTCGCATGTTAGTTCCGCTGATCCGGGCAGGATTTATTTTCAGGTCTCGGGTCCCGGAGCTATAATGCGTGATTTCTTTGCCTTAAATAAAATTGGTCAAATGTTGACAACCTTTAAGCCAATCTAACACTCAAGATTACTGATGGGAAACTAATGAGAAAATATCAGATCGTCCGGCCTGGGGGCTCCTAATTAAATCTTAGCTGATTGAAAAATAAAAGCGGGTTCGGGGGCGTGGGGGAGGAGGGAAGAAGCTCCGGGCTGAACTTTAGCTCTCATTTTACGTGATATTTCCCCAGCCCATCTCTCCTTCTGCTCTTTCCCCCTCCCTCCCTCCCGCTGTAAAAACTCTAATATTATTTCGCTGGTTATTTCGAGAGATCCGAATGCGGCTATCATTCCTTGCCCGGTAAACATTAAGGCCTTTAAGCAACGTGATTTAACTAATTAGAAAATTTACATCATTAAGTCTCAGGGAGAGAAAAAAGGAGAAACAAATCTGTCAGTCATTTTAAAAGAGACAGGCCCTATTGAAGTGTGAAGAAATCGGCTCTAATTCAAAAAGGCAATCGGGCAGAAAAAGCCCTCAACATTACCCTGCTAGTTATTAATCAGAAGGGGCTTCCCCCTCTTTCCTTCCCTGTAATGGCAAGAGCTGAAGCACATCGTTAGTTTCTCCTAAAGCTACCGCACAGTTTCCATTCAGCTTTTTTGCCACTCGTCCATGTCCCATATTAATAGCGAGTATTTGTCCATTCAAGGCTCATAGATTTGAAAATGTTTCCGAATTGGAGAGCCGCAGCCACAAGGAAAAAAACCACGTATTAAAAAAAAAATAAAGTAATAAAATAAAATAAAATAAAATAAAATAAAATAAAAAGCTCCCAGACTCTTTCTTTCCACCTTAGCCAAATACAAGGGCTGCATTGCCCCGTCCCTCCATTAACGGGAGGTCCTAAAGCAAATCTGCTTAGTGAGAAACTGGTTTTGGCTTTGTTTTTCTCCCCTGCCCTGTATTTCTAAACACGGGCATAAGCCTGAGAGTGGAAAGCATCCGTGGTAGTCCCCCTCTGGTTTGGGTTTTTTTTTTTTCTTTTTCCCCTGGGGACCGGCTGTGTTTAGTGCCACGCACCAGGCTCAAGCAGAACAATGCAAAGTTGAGTGAAAATCAGAGCGATCGGGTTACTGATGCCGGTCCCTGACCAAGCGGAGCGGGACGCTGCTGGCCAGCGCAGGGCGGCGAGCGGAGGACGAGCTGCTGGCCGGGGCGGCGGCAGAAATGAAGCTTTGGCTTGGTCCAAAGCACAGAGGGTTACATCTCTCTCTCGCTTTCTCTTGTCTCCTCTTTCAAACGCGCTCTCTAATCCTCCCCTTCCAACTGTTCACAGTGGACTATAGTATAAATAATAAATACATCCTACTCTGCGTTTTCTCTCTCCCAATCTCGAAGAATCTGACAATCGCTTTAATCAAAGGAGTTTGCACTGGTTCTAAAGGAGTTTTCACTGGTTCTTCATGGAGGTAATTTAAGGAATTTTAAACACTCTTCGGACAAAACCAGGCAATAGGGGCCTATTTCTGATCTCACGGCCCGGGGACGATCTCTCCTGCGGCTCGGGGAATTAACCCCGTGTAAACGTGTTCAAGATCAGCCTCCTGGTGGGGATTTTACTTGACAGTAGCCTGTGAAGAAACAATATTTTGGCAAGAAAAAAGGAGAAAAGCCTCTCTGCCAGCCCTATCCCGACTTCCATTCATTCACGTCCCAGGGCTAACTTGTAGGCAGACGCCTACAGAAACGCGAGGTCTCCAGCAGGACGGGGCACGCTCCGTTCCCAGCGCCAGGGCTGCGGACGGGAGCCCCCGCGCAGCCCCGGGGTGCGGGCCGGCCGGGCGGGCGGGCAGCTCGCTGTGCCCGGAGCCCCGGCCGCCCCCCGGCCTGCGCTCAGCACCGCGGCCCCTCCGCGGGGAGCGGAACACGTGCTCCGAACCTGAAGCGCTCCTCCGCTCCCAGCAAAGGCAGCGGAAAACCCGCCCTTGCGGGCGGCGGGAGAGCGCTGAGGCAGAGCTCCCGCCACAGCGAGGGGAGCTGATGGCAGAAACGGAGAGGGGAGGGCAGAAGGAAGAGTCTGCGCTCCTCCGCCCCTTTGCACCAGTTTGTCTTGCAGTTATTCAAAATGATTGAGTTTTCTGAAGAAGGCCCTTTAGAGAGAAAACAATACCAGCAGCAACCTCTTCCTCCAAAACCAACATGAATATCAACCTGTCCACTGGCAGGGCTGCGGAGCTCAGAGGCATTACAGTAAAATTTACGGCGTCCTTAACAACTCCCAATAAAAGCATTAAAATTCCCTTTAATTGAGAAAACATTGATTTTTAACTCTGGAAAGAACGAACCCGTAATTTAATTGCAAGCTTTCACGGACAGAGCAGCATCTCAGGGAGGCCACATTCCATCTTTAATAGAGCCACTTTATGAAGTGATAAAACCAAAGAAAACCTGACAAACAGAGACAGTTGAAATTGCGCAAGAAAAGTTATTTGCCTTCCCTTTCCCTCTTCGCAGCTCCAAACTATCCCGCTCTTCCCTCCCCCTCCAACCTCCGCTCTCCGATCACAAAACACAACTGTAAAAGTAAAGGATTTAGGGTCTAGGGAAGAAGTAGTAGTTAATATTTTAAATAACGATTTGCTTTTACTAGGCACCGGGTGATGCCAGGAGGTTTAAGGGAACATTTTCACAAAATGGTAGCCTCTTCTGAAAAGGAAACTAATCGGATAAAACTTCCTTGATTTCCCTTGTTCGTTACAAAAATAATTGCTAAAGGGAAGGAAAGGGAAATCCCACCCTCCCTTTCTATCTTATTTCTGTATCGGTTTTTGGTATTATAGAAGAGTAAAGAAGTTTTTGTTTGGTGGTTTTTCATTGATCAGTCACTCTGAGCTAATGTAATTATCCTCATCAATAGAAGGCTGCAGAGAGAATCATTATGTGGGTGACATTGATAAATGATCACCCAAGAGCTGCCTTTTCTCTTGGGCACCCCCACATATGACCCTCCCACATACACAAGGTAGCCATAGAAACACCTTGAGATCCTCAAACACTGCTGCAGATGGGAGAATACAGAGAAAGCGAGAGAAATCCAACTTCACACACTTTCTGTCCCTGCCGAAGCCTCCTTCCCATCGCACGCAGCCACCGCGCCGGGCTCCGCTCTCCTGCCCCATGGGCGCGCAGCCCGGCCCCGGCCCCGCGCCCTCTCATGGCACCACAGCGAGCAACTGGGGGGAGGGGGTGCCTTATGGAGTTCGCTTCTGGGAATGCTAAATCTTTTTTGGTTTTTTTGCTTTCTTTCTTCCCTGGAATAGTTAAGCAATGAGGTTGCACGCACCGTACGTATTGTACGCGCATTGCGGAACCTCTGGTTTTAATGGCGCTCTTGGAGACGCACACCAAAGATATTCACCCCATCCCAGTAATGCGACTCCTGGAAAATGGTTAAACACCAATTTTTAGCAGCGATTTTTTAGTCACAGGCCTATACAAGAAGATTCTGTATTTTTTTACTAAGGCAGAGAGTTTTTTTTTTCCTCCAGCCGCAGACCCTCCTGTTTTTGTAAGCGAATTCTAAAATATTGAGAGCAGCAGTAATTGATTCACAATGATCCATAAATCGATGTAAGGAATGGGGTGAAGGTGTTTATTTATTTTTTTTATTCCTAAAGCTGCAAGTAAAGTAGCTTTGACATCGTGTGGGGATGAAGGGGAGGAGTTGTTTAGCCGTGCGGGGTCATCCATCATCGGTGTCGCAGAGACTCTGCCCAGAGGAGCGACCTCCCTTCTGTCTGTCTCTTTCTCTCCACCAAAACTATTAATATTAAAATCTGCCTGCAATCTTGCCCCCACCCGCCCCTCATCCCACCCGGTCCTGCTCAGCCCTCAGCGGCTGGGCTGCCCAGCCTGGAGCTGGCTCTCTCCGGCGCAGCGCCAGCGGGGTTATTTTTCCCCAAGCGCTGTTAGGAGAGTTAAAAGGCCGGCCCCGTTTCCTCTGCTGAACCCAGGGATGTGGCAGGGGAGACGTGGGGCTCAGCCATCCCCCCGCCCAGCGGAGCCTTCTCCTGCCGCTCCGCGCAGCGCGGGACGCGGTCGTGCCTGGGGTAAAGATGCGGGCGTTTTCCGGGCTCCATGGGGGTTTTTCCTAGCACACGCATCAGGCGTGCAGTGGGGCTGGTGGCTCCGCATGGAGCCCCGCAAAGGCGCCGCCGGCAGACCCTGGCTCCCTTCGGGCAGCCTGGAGAGCCGCTGGAGCCATGAGCAAACCCTACAATGGAGAGAGGGTCCAGCTCCTGTCCCCGCCGCACCCCTTCCCCTGCCCGGCCCGGCCCGGCCCCTCCCAGCCCCCCGGCCCTCGCAAACCTGGTCTGTGGCAATTTTCTCTCCCTCGCTCTCTCTGCGGCTATGAATGAAAGGTGGGGAGCGCCCGGCTCCCCCCGGCATCTCCTCTTCGGCCCTGCGGTGCCCGCTCGCCGCGACGGGCAGGGCTCGGGCGGCAGCGCTGCCGGAGGTGCGCTCCCCTCCTCTCTTCGCCTTAAAGGCAGCAAAATCTGGAAAAAAAATCCCTCATTTATGGTGACTACAACTCCCAACGCAGACCCGCTCGGCGAAATAGAAATTTGGGATTATAAACATGTGTGTATGTAAACAAAAGGTGTTTCTTCTGTTACCCTTCGTTTCCCACAGCATAAGCAATTTTTATTCAGGCTTGAGTATTTTCTTTAACACTATACCGCTGTCAAAACATTATTCCCGTTTTGTTTGCTCTTGACAGCTGAGCAGTTCTTAAAAATACCAAAATCGGAACCTTCCATGCTAAACAGAAAACCTCAGATGGAGAAATCTCTGCGCGATATTGTACCTTGGATTTCAGCAAGACATCTCACGGAGAGCACAGCCCAAAAGGGGGAGAAAAAAAGAAAGAAAATAAAAGACAACACAGCAATGCACATATTTAGTTCATTATAAAAACAAATAATCTACTATGGCTACATTCTTCCCCGTCTTTCTAGCAATGTGATTTCTGACATTTCTCTTCAGATTCTAGAGAAAAAAATCTGCAAGGAAATAAAGTACTGTTAAAAAAAATTAATTTAAAAGCCTCCCCTTTAAAGTGCTAACAGAAATAATCTTGCCTTCTTAAATCCTGCATCCACAAAAATCAGGGAATATGGGAATGGGCACCCAGGCTCTGATCTTCTTATGCGACTGAAGGGTTCATGTGATTTTAACCAGGACAGAGAGCATCAACGCCAAGCAGGGAATTATAATCTAAATTTCATACGAAAGCCTTATAAGAGACGCCCACAAAGCAGGACCCGATTGCTAAATAAATTCTACTGGCATCCTCCCTTCTGTAACCAGCAGCGTGGGTCCATTTGCTCAGCTCAGAAATTAAACATTAACTAAGAGGTTGAGCCTCTTTCCACATTCCAAGGGTAAAAGTTGTCACTCACAGTTTTTAAAAACACCCTGGCCAGTTGGAATGATGAGAAGGAAGGAGGAGAAGGGTTACAAATTTACAGGTGTTGAAGTCGGACATTTTTGTTTCCTAGAAAGTTTAGTTAATTACAAGTCCTTTCCCACTCTTCTCCTCTCAGGAAAAAAGGCAGAACTTTCCCCTGCCCTTTGGGCCCCATCTGGCTCTTGCTGATTTAACAGTGCCACTGAGGAAGGTGAGAGGCTGCTTTTTCTAAATTTATCATTGATCTTCCTAGTTCAAACTCTGTTTTAGTTGCTTCAAAGTGCCAGAAGCTTTGGTTTAAGAAAAAAACAAACCCTTAACCATGATTCTACTCCAGCTATTTGTATACAAAATGTCAAATCAAAATTCTTCTGTCATTAGCTGATGGTTTGTTGTTTTGGTTTGGTTGGTTTGTTTTTTTTTTTTTTTTTTCTGAAAACAGCTGAAGACAACAAAAGGACTAAAACCATCTGAAAATCTAGCTTATGCAATTTTCACATAGGAAAAATTCCCATTGGAGTCAAAACTTCTTTTCTTCTCCTAAAACTTCTAAATCTACTCCTGCAATAAAGCCATTCTTTGCCTCTGAGCTAAATACCTGGAGGTAAGGTCTGCTGTGGCTATGGACACACACACACATGTACATGTACACACATGGCATTAGTCATCCCATGTCCGTGCCTCCGCCACTCAAGCTCAGCTCCTATGCTTTTAGCAAGCAGCACAAGTATTAGCCACACCTCTGAAATGCAAGCTGGTGAAACAATATTTCAAATTTTGTTTAATCTGGCAAAAATCTAATATCAGTAATCAGCAGAAATATATAACTTCAGATGGCGTTTTCATTCAGTTATTCTATTAATGTGATGACAAACTTGTTTCTGATTTTTCCAGCATTTCTTCTCAATGCTCTCATGATAACCTCAGTCTCCTAAACATGATTAAAAACACAAAAGCCTAGCAAAAAATCAAAAATGAAATATTTATTACCGCATTTTGTGACTTAACACCTTTTTTTTCCTTTTTAAAACATAACGTCACAGTCCTCATACAAGTATTTTAATGTAAATTTTGACAAAGCTTAAAGGTAACAGCATTTTCTTCTAGTGAGGAACACGTGCTGAGAAAGGAAGAATTCATGGACATACAATACCAATTCCACAGCAGATCTGATACTAGCAAAAACATTCTTTTTTTTTTCAATTGAGGTAAACACATAGAATATCTAACATGAAACAATTAATAGACCGAACTCTGTACGAAGTTTGTTACAGTATTCTCTTGCTTTTTTTTCCCAAGCTTTGAGTTCATGATAAAGTCCTAGGTTTGGTGCAAAGACCGTTAGTAACTTCTTTCATTGAGGAAAGCTGCCCAACTTTTAGTTTTGTTTTGTCCAAAGCCAAGGCTCAGAACTACTGGAAGAAGCTTCTGCTCTGTCTGTTCTGTCTTTTAAATCTTCACCTGCAAGCTCTTTGAAGA